>NC_048304.1:57601040-57622547 GCF_013100865.1 Trachemys scripta elegans | reverse complement strand
GGGGGCCCAGATAATTTCCATCCAAGAATATTAAAGGCACTGGCACATGAAATTGCAAGCCCAATAGCAAGGATTTTTAATGACTCTATAAACTCGGGGGTCATACCCTAGGACTGGAGAATTGCTAATATAGTACCTATTTTTAAGAAACTGGAAAAAAATGATTTGGGAAACTACAGGCCCGTTACTTTGATCTCAATTGTACACAAGTTCTTGAAACAAATTTTGAAAGAGAAAGTTGTTAAGGACATAGAAGTAAATGGTAAGTGGGATAAAATACAACATGGTTTTACTGAAGGTAGATGCTGCCATGCAAACCTGATCTCTTCTTTTGAGAAGATAATGGATTTTTTAGACAAAGGAAATGCTGTAGATCTAATCTATCTAGATTTCAGTAAGGTGTTTGCTACAGTTCCACATGGGAAATTATTAGTTAAATTGGAGAAGATGGGGATTAATATGAGACGTGAAAGGTGGATAAGGAACTGGTTAAAAGGGAGACTACAAAGGGTCAAACCAAAAGGTGAACTGTCAGGCTGGAGTAGGGCAACCAGAGAGCAAATGTGAAAAATCAGGACTTGGGTGGTGGAGTAACAGATGCCTATATAAGACAAATCCCTGAATATTGGGACTGTCCCTATAAAACCGAGACATCTGGTCACCCTAGGTTGGAGGGAGGGTTACTAGTGGAGTTACTCAGGGATTGGTCCTGGGGCAAATCTTAGTCAAAATTTGTTTTAATGACCTTGTCTCAAAAAGTGGCAGTGCTCTAATAAAATTTGCGGATGACACAAAGTTGGGAGTTATTGCCAGTACAGAGGAGGACTGGAATATCATACAAGAAGATTTGGATGACTTTGAAAACTGAACTAATAGAAATGGGATGAAATTTAACAGTGCAAAATGCTAGGTCATGCATTTAGGGACTAACAACAAGAATTTTTGCTGTAAGTTGGTACTTATCAGTTGGAAGTGACAGAGGAGAAAGACCTGGCTGTATTAGTTGATCACAGGATGACTATGAGCCATCAATGTGATGTGGCTGCGAAAAAAGCTAATGCAGTCCTAGGATGCATCAGGCAAGGTATTGCCAGTAGAGACAGGGAAGTGTTAGTACTATTATACAAGGCACTGGTGAGACCTCACCTGGAATACTGTGTGTAGTTCTGGATTACCATGTTTAAGAAAGTTGAATTCAAACTAGAACAGGTGCAGAGAATGGCTACAAGGACAATCAGAGGAATGGAAAACCTACCTTATGAGAGGAGACTCAAAGAGCTTGGCCTGTTTAGCCTATCCAAACGAAGGCTGAGGGGAGATATAACTGCTGTCAATAAATACATCAGAGGGATAAATACCAGGGAGAGGAGGTATTTAAGTTAAGTACCACTGTGGACACAAGAACAAATAGGTATAAACTGGCCATCAACAAGTTTAGGCTTGAAATTAAACAAAGGTTTCTAACCATCAGAGGAGTAAAATTCTGAAACAACTTTCCAAGGGGAGCAGTGGGGGCAAAAAAACTAACTGGCTTCAAGACTGAGCTTGATAAGTTTATGGAAGGAATGGTGTGATGGGACTGCCTACATTGGCACGTAGCTGATTTGCGACTGCTAGCAGCAAATATCTCCAACGGCTAGTGATGGGACACTAGAAGGGGAGGGCTCTGAGTTACAACAGGGAATTCTTTCCCAGGTGCCAAAGCTACTGTGCATTGATGTAGTTGTGTGTGCATAGGTCTCCCCTTCAAGTTGTCTCCCACTGATGTATATGCACCATTACGCTGACATAGTAATGCCACCTCCCCGACTGGCATTGAGCCATGGTTCATGTACATATGTCAATTCAGCACGAGTTGACCCTAACAGTCCTCCAGCAACTGTCCCACAATGCCCGACGCTGGCCGCTCTTGTCACAATTGTGAACTCCACTGCCCAGTGGTCATATAGACTGGAAGCCACCCTCTCCCCACACTTAAAACGTCCATGAATTTTTTAAAATGCCTTTTCCTGATTGTCCAACTGAGTGAGCACCCCAGCAGCTCTCCAGTGTTGTGTGCAATTTCCCAGCTGACCATGCTGGCTACACACCTGGAGTAGTGAGGAGATACTGGGCCTGTGAGGAGAAGAGGCTGGGCAGGCACAGCTCCGAACCAGCCTGACCCTTCACACCACTGTGGATACCTCAGAGGAGCCCAGGTCACGGGACCCTGCCTTGAACCGAGAGGTGTAGTAGGAGGAGGAGAATGGGGACAGATAACCAGGGAGGGGGGTCCAACTGTGCCACGAGCCAGGATCTGTTTTTGTCTCCACCATAGTCCAGCCAGTCCCAGCAGTCGAGCATGGACAAGCCCAAAGCAGGGGAAGGAACCTTGGGTGTGTAAATAAATTTCCCATGACAGTTATGACTCCCCCAATTTATCAGTACACAGCTATCAAATTTTCATTAATTGATTCATACTAGCAGAGGTAGACAAACAACAAATAGCAGTAGAGTTATCTGTGTTTCATTCCCCTATGCGGAGGTGGGAGGGAGGCAACGTGGAGCAGTTTCTTTATGTACACAGGGATGTCCCTTGAATCTTCATGAGACCTTCCCTGGAGGTACTTTTCTAGGGATGCCAGCCTTATCTCTTCCTCCTGGTAGTACGCTTTCCCATGCCAGTTGGTGATAACTTCAGCTGGCAACATTGCAGTACACAGGCTAGCAGCACATGGGCCTGGGCAACACTGGGACACCACTAGCACCGTTGTTACCCTCAGGAATGAGATATCAGGTAAACCCACCACCTCATGGAGAATGGTGCCAGTATTCAGTGCCATTGCCTATGCTCAATTTCCTACATCCCAGCAATTCCCTCCTCATTTCCCTCCCCACTGGCAGGCCATACTCCCCATGGATGGTGCTGTGAGTGGCACTGCGGTCAAACACTCCAAAGGAAAAGTGCCAACTAGTGTGTCTTGTTTAATGCTTTCAGGGAACAAGGGAAGCGGGGAACTCTGAATCTTAAGTTTTGCTTTCCCTTCCTACTATACTGGCAATGGTACATCTGTGTGTTTTATCTGCAGCTGGGGCCATTGTGGCCTTGAGGACTTCCCCCTCCACACCCATGGAATGACCAATCCAGATGAGGAGAAAAAAGAGGAAGTGGGAGGAGATGTTCTGTGAGATCCTGCAAGCCAGCGCTGCATCACACCTTGAATAGAGGGCATGGAGGATGAACGTTGCAGGAAGCCTAGAGAAGGAATGCATGGAGAAGAGAAAGGACCACCAGGAAAAGAAGAGGGAGATGCACCAGGACATAATGGGACTTCTCCGGCAGCAAACACAGATGCGTCAGACTCTTGTGGACTGCCAGGTCCAACAATCCCAGAATTGATTCCCATTGCAGTCAGTGGAGAACTGCAGCATAGCACCTCCCTAAATCCACCCCTCAATCATTCCACATGGCCTCAGGGCCCACACGCCTACCCCTCACCACTCCACCCCAGGGGAAAGCCTGGACAGCCACAGCTTCACATACACTGACCGGAGGGAGCTACGGATGATGTTATGTGTAGCTACAATGGACATGGATGTTCCTTTCTCTTGTTTATTTATTAAGGTTCCTAATTTTTTTTTTAATTAAAACGTATTTACTTTTAAGTTCTTCAGATTGTTCATTAGGTGCTTTTTTTTGTAACTGACTAAAACTCTTTAATTTTGAAAGTGATGCATCTTTTTTAGTTTACAACTCATGGCTTATAATGCCTGCTGGCAGTGAAAGTAGTGGTCTTGTACATTCACAACTGATAAGACCAGTGGCAAACGGTGTAGCAAAATGTACAGCAAGTATCCCAACATTGTTAGCTGCACTGGCAGTGATGTAGGCACAGATGTGCAGCAAGCACCACACACTTCCTAACCGGCCCCCAAACTGCAGTGCCAGGTTGAGCACAGTGCACCACAGCACTTTACTCTGGTTTGCTGTTAAAGTGCCCTTTCAAAGCATCCCTAAGCTGTGTAACTCTGCATTGAGCTCGTCTGATAGTTCTTGTGTCCGGCTGTTCAAACTCAGCAAACAGCTGCTCCACCTCCACCCCGAGGCAAGTTCTCCCCCTTTGCTTCAGAGATGTTATGCAGGACACAACAGGCATCTATAATCATTGGGATATTTTTTGCGCTGAGATCCAACCCGATAAGTAAACAACACCAGCGCCCTTTCAATCTACCAAACACACATTCAGCTGTCATTCTGCACCTGCTGAGCCTGTTGAGGCTCTCATGGAACCAGGGGAGTAAGAGGTAGACTGGATCCCCCAGGATCATTATTGCCATTTCAACATTGTCAATGGTAATCAGCTGGTCAGGACAGAATGTCCCTGCTTGTAGCTTTCTGAATAGTCCTGTGTTCTTAAAGATGTGAGCATCACTCATCTTCCCTGACTAGCCAACACAGATGTCAATGAAGCATCCCCAGTGATCCACCAGCACTTGCATAACCATGGAAAAGTAGCTCTTTCTGTTGATGCACTCTGTGGCAAGGGGCCAAAATAGGGATATGTGTGCTGTCTATTGCTCAACTGCAGTTCAATAGCTGCAAAGCCATCCACTATGTCCTGCACATTGCTGAGAGTCACAGTCCTGCATAGCAGGACACAATTAATGGTCCTGCACTCTTGCATGACAACTGCCCCCACAGTGTATTTTCCCACTCCAAAATGACTTCCCAGTGACTGGTAGCAATTCAGTGTTGCAAGTTTCCACAGCGTGCTTACCACTCGCTTCTCCACTGTGTAAGGCTCTCGGTTTGGTGTCCCTGTGTTGGATTGCTGGGGCGAGCTCGGCATACAGATCCAGGAATGTGGCCTTGCACATCCGAAAGCTCTGCAGCCACTGCTTGTCATCCCAAACCTGCATTGCCATGCAATCCCACCAGCTAGTGTTCGCTGCTTGGGCCCAAAAGTGGTGCGCCACCGTCTGCAGCTGCTCCATGAACAGCAACAATCATCGTGAACTTAGTTCTCCCTATGTCTCACCGCAAACTGACTCCCTGAAAATCGTCATGTTCCCCATAGTACTTCACGCAGCTCTTCAAATACCGGAGGATTGTGTGTCCTGTGCTTGCAACGCTCATGACAATCGTGCAGAACTGTGTAGGCTCCATGCTTCTGTCAGCGATGGCGGACAGCAACCAGTCCCACATGGGGTTTTTGGGAAATTGAAACTAGGCATGAAAATTATAGGGATAAGGATGATATTACGGGATGGAGATCACTGCATTATGGGACGTTGTCGCCTTGCACCCAGTCACCTGTATATGACTTGTTTATGCCCCACCATGCATTGCCAAAACTACCCAAACAACAGTGCGCTGAACAGTGGCAGGTTGCTTAGTGGGAGACCTCCATATAGCTCATCACCCTGTGCATTGGCACAAGCACTCTTGGCTAGTACTCACGGTGCTGACACAGGAAGCCCAGTATGCACACGCATAATCAACGTACTAATTCCCGCAGCTGTACACCAATGTAACTCACATTGGCAAAACTTTGTAGTGGAGACATGGCCACAGTCTACACAAGCCAGTGCTAACATGAGGCATACTGCCTCTCTCAAGGTACACATGCACTGCTTTGCTTTGATCACACCCATGTGGGGCTTGCCCCCCTCCATTCACTTCATATCACAATCACAGCTCTGGTCAGCTGCTCCAACTAACTCTTCCACCATTCCATACAGTTAGCCCCACCTCAGTGAATGCAACTGGAGTGAATACAGATGATTCCCAGCCCCAGGGAGGCAGTTACCATTGTGTGGGTGATACCTTAAGTCTAAATTGCCTGGTTTTCACAAATTTGCATTTAAAATACCTTAACCCTTCAGTGCCTGGTTTTTGAGAAGTTTAAGTTTCCCTGAACTCAGTGTTCTAGAAGGACATAATTGTTCTCCAGTTCTTTTCCCCACTATCCAGCCCGGACAGGTTCATAGACCGACACTTGAGCTGAAGAAAGTATGCCATTTATTTGCTGTTTCAGTGAGTGATCAGTCCATGAAATAGGGCATAGCAGAGGATTAAATGCAAGTGCACCCCCATTTTCAGGTGCATGCCTTACATACATTGTTACAAAGCTATTCATTATATATTTGTAACCACTTTCTTGCCTAACACTATGATTAGTTTGCTAACTCTGTTTTTTTCCTGATCAAACTGCTGATGCGGGTGGTCACCAGATCAGGTTGCTAGCTCAGCTTTTCACCTGGCTGTTCTCTTTACTTGCAAGACAAGTTGGTATCTTTTCACATGTTCCAACTTCTAAAATATACATGCTACATATTACATAGCCTACAACAATATACTTTGGGACACCCTTAACTATGTGTTAACCAAGTTTTTTGTCAGTATAAGTATGTAATATTTCAGCTAACAGCATGCCTACATGCAATATTTATCAAAACTGGAGAAGTCCACGGAAGTCTGGACCGCTTTAGAGAGATTCCCTTTATGATTAACTTTTATCCTCTCTGGACAAATACATGGGGAACAAAGGCTGGAGGGGCAAACACATGATATACAAATAAAGGTTCAAGGGAGATCATTCCTAGGTCACTTTTGCTGGACAATGACTAATCTAGTTAATCAAGCGGAACTGAGAGAGGCTATAGGCTTGCATGCTCTGCATGCTCTGTTCCACCGCACAATATTGGCTTGCACACTCTGTTCCACCGCATAATATATAAAGTGTGGATTCTGAAATACCAGTAAACTCCCTGCTAGAACCCAGAATAATTGCTACACTCTGTAATGGAGCCTCTGGGAGCAACAACTATTTTCCTGGCAGTGTGCATCTCTTGCCTTCTTTTCCTTTCAGCATGGAAAAAGATGTCTGGAAGTGGGAATCTGCCACCTGGCCCTGTTGCTTTTCCCATCATAGGAAATGCACTGCAGCTGTATAAGAAGAACTTGCCCCAATCAATGCGTGAGGTAAAAGTATTTGTTTCTCATCTATTGTTTGGTTGTAGGTGGGGTTAAGCAGAGCGTAGCTCAAGCAGAACTCTGTGAAATGTCTGGCATTTACACAGTGACAATCCCATGTCACTCAACTCCTCATAGTTCAGTCTTAATTCCTCCCCCACCCCCGCAAAAAAAAAAATCAATCTTGAATGCTAGATATAAACTGTTCATGTTAACGTATGCCTTTTAGTATAGGTGTCTCAGTCACAGGTAATCCAGAATATACCTGCCCAGCTTCACTGCAAGCTGTATAGACAATCACACTGTGGGGGGAGTGGTCTAGTGGGGTCTGTAGAGAAATGGCAGTCAGACCTGGTTTTTATTCCTACCTCTGCAACAGACTCTGGCTCCATCTACACTTGGAGCTTGGGGTCTGATTCCCAGCTCACATGGACAGACTTATGCCATCAAGCTAATGTGCTAAAAATAGTAATAGCTGCAGAAGCGTGGGCTAGCCACTCTAAGCATAAACCTACTTGTACCCCTGGGGTATGTACTCGGGGCAGCTAGCCTATGCCACTCTCTCTGCTACTGTGGCTATGCCACTGTTCTTAGTTCTAGCCCAATGAGAGCTGGCATGAGTAGGTCTGCTCGAGTTGGGAATCAAACCCGTAGCCCCAAGTGCAGATGTAGCCTATGGGTGCATCCAAGTAAGTCACCTAAGCTTCTCTGCCTCAATTTCCCCATCTGTAAAATTGCTGTAATGATATTTGCCTGCTTCACAAGGAGATGGTAAGATGCCAACTGCAGGTCAGCTTTGAAAAAATGGCTTTGTTCTGCCCATGCTATTGTTTCACTATAATTATCATCTCAAATACCATCATCTCACATGCGAATGGCAATCCACAGCCTGGGATCTGACAGCCAAGTTGGTTTCTTTCCTTCTTGCTCACCATCACAAATAATAAAAGTTAAACAGGACAAACTCTGCCCCCAGTTACATCTGTTCAACCTCATTCTCATTGAATCCTACCATAAAGAGTTACAGAAATGTAACCCCATTGTGGTTGATTTGCACAGGTGTAATGGATTCGAAATTAGGCAGTAAGTCTATTGGTAATGTAAAAGGGGAAACAGAATTTTACTCCACTCTCTCTCTGGCTCTGCAGGGCTGACAGGAATAAGGAAAAACTGTCTTGTCATTATAAAGTCAGCAAATGTTGCTATGAATAAATGGAGGCAGGAGTTCTGTGGCATTAGAAGTGTCATTTGTACAGTCATTTTTCAGAATAGAACTGAATTGTCATTAGTTAAATAATGTAAATTGCTAGAGCTCACAAATGAAAGGACCTGCATTAATTCCAACTGCTATCAGGATGAGATAATTATATAACACAGATAGAATGATCCTTCTTTCACACTCACTCTATCTCTCTAGGATAAACACAGTGTTAACAGAACATTAAGATTAGAAACTGAAGCAAATGTCAGGCAATTTCCAAGTCAGAATAGTAAACTCTGACTAGTATTATCTTAGCCGCATATGTGCTTTTTTATTAATTTGTAATTTGATCTGATCACATTCTTATTCTTAATTAAGTGGATTTATGTTAAAACGTGCTGGTTTTGTGTGTTGATTTTGACAGCTCAGTGCAAAGTACGGCCCGATTTTCACAATATATTTGGGCTCAGAGCGGGTTGTGGTGCTGTATGGACATGAAGTTGTGAAGGAAGCGCTGATTGATCAAGGGGACGAGTTCAGTGACAGAGGACGTATGCCAGTATTTGAAAGGTTGCCTGACAAAAGAGGTAAATTTCCAGTAACATCAGCATATAGAGCTGATGTTCTCTGTATGTGGGGAACAGAACTGAGACGACACAAGGGGAATGGTGGTAACATCTCACTACAGGTGAGTGAGAGGCAGTGACTAGGCCATCGCATAATAGAAGGGCCAGAATACAGCCAGGAGACCAGAGCTGGAGAGGCCAAGAAGGTCATGAATTCCTATCCTCTTTTTCCCCTGCTCAGTGGTGTAACAAGGCCCAGAGGGCCCTTGTCCAAGAATAGATTAGGTGGCCCCTTTTTCAAATCACAGGCCATAGCCCCCAACCTTCCTCCCTCCCCCACAACATCCCAGCCTACAACTCACCTCATCACCCCCAAAATCCACTATTTCCCCCCACACCTCTCACATCTCACCTCACTTGCCCTCAATCCCTCACCCTGCAGATCACTGATGCTTCCCACTCACCCTATAACACCTCAACAACTGGCCCTCCAGCCCTTCACCTACTGCCCCTGAGACCTTCCTGGCCACTCACTGGTGCCCCCGCAGTTCAGCGCTCCACTGCCATCCCAGGCTAGGGCTGCTCCGCCCAATCCTGGCTGCCCAGTGGTGCCCATCTCCCACCCCACACTCACATGGCCTGAGTCCAACTGGAGTGATGAATGGGGTTGTGACTTGGCGCACAGGGTTGCATCACCACTTAGGTTTCGGCTGGCTACTCCTCTGTCATGACAAAGGGCAGCCAGTCCAAACCTGAGTGCTCAGTTGCAGTGCCACTCAGAGCTGGCCCGGCTGCTCCTCCGTCCGACCCCATGCTCCAGGTGATGTGCTGGAGCACTGCTCCATCTGGTTAAGCCCCCATAAACTTCTGGGCATTGGCAACTGCACCACTTGTGCCATTGTAGCCATGCCACTGCCTGTCCTCACTAGACTAGGTATGTCCCAGGAGGGGTGGAGGATTATTTTTATTATTGTTTCACTTTGTTGCCTGAGCTTTAGATTATGTATTAGTTATATAGATTACTTAAGAATTCCCAGTTATCACTTTGAGGGTTGCCAGGTTCTTGCCCCCAAGATCAGGCCCAGAATTAGTAAAATTATTAAAATCATAGAATCATAGAATATCAGGGTTGGAAGGGACCTCAGGAGGTCATCTAGTCCAACCCCCTGCTCAAAGCAGGACCAATCCCCAACTAAATCATCCCAGCCAGGGCTTTGTCAAGCCTGACCTTAAAAACTTCTAAGGAAGGAGATTCCACCACCTCCCTAGGTAACCCATTCCAGTGCTTCACCACCCTCCTAGTGAAAAAGTTTTTCATATTATCCAACCTAAACCTCCCTCACTGCAACTTGAGACCATTACTTCTTGTTCTGTCATCTGGCACCACTAAGAACAGTCTAATCCATCCTCTTTGGAACCTCCTTTCAGGTAGTTAGACTCATAGACTTTAAGGTCAGAAGGGATCATTATGATCATCTAGTCTGACCTCCCACATGATGCGGGCCACAAAAGCTGACCCACCCACTCCTGGAATAATTCTCTCCCTTGACTCAGCTGTTGAAGTCCCCAAATCATGATTTAAAGACTTCAAGTCGCAGAGAATCCTCCAGCAAGCGACCTATGCCCCATGCTGCGGAGGAAGGCGAAAAATCTCCAGGGCCTCTGCCAATCTACCCTGAAGGAAAATTCCTTCCCGACCCCAAATATGGCGATCAGCTGAACCCCGAGCATACGGGCAAGATTCTCTAGCCAGACCCTCCGGAAAAAGTTCTCTGTAGTAACTTTTAATATCCCATCATTGACCATTGTTACTAATTACCAGCGATGGCATGTTATTGACCTATTGACTAAAATCATTTTATCCCATCAAACCATCCCCTCCATAAACTTATCAAGCTTAATCTTAAAGCCAGAGAGGTCTTTCGCCCCCACTGTTTCCCTTGGAAGGCTGTTCCAAAACTTCACCCCTCCGATGGTTAGAAACCTTCGTCTAATTTCAAGCCTAAACTTCCCGACGGCCAGTTTATATCCATTTGTTCTCATGTCCACATTAGTACTGAGCTGAAATAATTCCTCTCCTTCCCTGGTATTTATCCCTCTGATATATTTAAAGAGAGCAATCATATCCCCCCTCAGCCTTCTTTTGGTTAAGGTAAACAAACCGAGCTCCTCGAGTCTCCTTTCATACGACAGATTTTCCATTCCTCGGATCATCCTAGTGGCCCTTCTCTGTACCCGTTCCAGTTTGAATTCATCCTTTTTAAACATGGGAGACCAGAACTGCACACAGTACTCCAAATGAGGTCTCACCAGTGCCTTGTATAACGGAACCAGCACCTCCTTATCCCTACTAGAAATACCTCACCTAATGCATCCCAAGACCGCATTAGCTTTTTTCACGGCCATGTCACATTGCCGACTCATAGTCATCCTGCGATCAAGCAGGACTCCGAGGTCCTTCTCCTCTTCCGTTACTTCCAACTGATACGTCCCCAGCTTATAACTAAAATTCTTGTTAGTCATCCCTAAATGAATAACCTTACACTTCTCACTATTAAATTTCATCCTATTACTATTACTCCAGTTTATAAGGTCATCCAAATCTCCCTGCAGGATATCCCGATCCTTCTCCGAATTGGCAATACCTCCCAACTTTGTGTCATCCACAAACTTTATCAGCCCACTCCTACATTTGGTTCCGAGGTCAGTAATAAATAGATTAAATAAAATCGGACCCAAAACCGAACCTTGAGGAACTCCACTGGTAACCTCCCTCCAACCTGACAGTTCACCTTTCAGTACGACCTGCTGCAGTCTCCCCTTTAACCAGTTCTTTATCCACCTCTGGATTTTCATATCAATCCCCATCTTTTCCAATTTAACCAATAATTCCTCATGCAGTACCGTATCAAACGCTTTACTGAAATTGAGGTATATTAGATCCACCGCATTTCCTTTATCTAAAAAATCTGTTACTTTCTCAAAGAAGGAGATCAGGTTGGTTTGGCATGATCTACCTTTCGTAAAACCGTATTGTAATTTGTCCCAATTGGCATTGACCTCAAGGTACTTAACTACTTTCTCCTTCAAAATTTTTTCCAAGACCTTGCATATTACAGATGTTAAACTAACAGGCCTGTAGTTACCCAGGTCACTTTTTTTCCCCTTCTTGAAAATAGGAACCACATTAGCTATTCTCCAGTCAAACGGTACCACCCCCGAGTTTACAGATTCATTAAAAATTATCACTAACGGGCTTGCAATTTCTCGCGCCAGTTCCTTTAATATTCTTGGATGAAGATCATCCGGTCCACCCGATTTAGTCCCGTTAAGCTGTTCGAGTTTGGCTTCTCCCTCGGATACGGTAATGTCAACCCCCCCTCCTTTATTCCCATCCATCACGCTGCCACTATTCCTAAGCCTTCATTAGCACCTATCAGGTAGCTGAAAGCAGCTATCAAATCCCCGCTCATTCTTCTGTTCTGCAGACTAAACAATCCCAGTTCCCTCAGCCTCTCCTCATAAGTCATGTGCTCCAGCCCCCTAATCATTTTTGTTGCCCTCCGCTGGACTCTTTCCAATTTTTCCACATCCTTCTTGTAGTGTGGGGCCCAAAACTGGACACAGTTCTCCAGATGAGACCTCACCAATGTCGAATAGAGGGGAATGATCACGTCCCTCAATCTGCTGGCAATGCCCCTACTTATACAGCCCAAAATGTCGTTAGTCTTCTTGGCAACAAGGGCACACTGCTGACTCATACCCAGTTTCTCATCCACTGTAACCCCTAGGTCCTTTTCTGCAGAACTGCTGCCTAGCCATTCGGTCCCTAGTCTGATGCAGTGCATGGGATTCTTCCGTCCTAAGTGCAGGACTCTGCACTTGTCCTTGTTGAACCTCATCAGGTTTCTTTTGGCCCAATCCTCTAATTTGTCTAGGTCCCTCTGTATTCTGTCCCTACCCTCCAGCGTATCTACCACTCCTTCCAGTTTAGTGTCATCGGCATACTTGCTGAGCGTGCAATCCACACCATCCTCCAGATTATACAGTTGGGAACCCTGATGTGCACAGTTGCAACACTCACACTATAGGAACTCTTTTATATTTACAAACATCATTTATTAATACATTTAGTCCTGTCACAAACACCCCAACTCAGTAAGGTAGATAGAGATACTATGGAATGTACATCTGCACATCCATATACTCACACCATCCCTTGCAGAATAACCTGAAATGCTAGCCATCATCTTCCTCATCACCGTCACCTCCCTCATCATCACCAGTGACCATCATTCTGGCACCTCCCAAGGACTACATCTCTCTCTCCTACTGCCCTAGGTTGGGATGCCACTTTTATAGTATGTTACGCTGATGTTGCTATGTTTGATGCATATTCAGTAGGGGATTTCTTCCCTTTTCCTTATTTGTATTTCCTCACCTTACTAATGTTGGAGTGTCTTTTTCCTATAGATTGGTACATCAATGATCTCAACTTATTATCATATACGTCCATTCATTACCATAGCCTTTTGTTGTTAGGTATCACATTTGTTATTTTTGTCCTAACTGGTTATTTTGGTTCTTTCCAAGTTCCAAGTTGTGGTGTACCTGCTAAGTTTAAAAGGGTCTGAACATAGGAAAGCCCCTGTGCCAACCTGCTTTAATGCATCCTCTATGTTAAAGGTCACAGCCCTACATGGACCTTATGCTTTAGCTCATCACCATCTATCTAGGTAAAGGTCCCAAACATATGTATGCTAACTTTGCCTTACCTCAACATACAGGGTGTGGCCTGCAGGCCCCTTGTGTTACAGCCAAAATATACTCTAATATAAACCTGTTATAATAAAACAAATAATCAAACCCATAAGAAAATGAGAAATGTATAAGAAAAGATATATAGGCAAGCAAGCAGGCTCTTAGATGTATCTCGTGTACCTGTTATGTATGTCAGTTCATTGCCAGGACACTTCTGTGGTTGAATTATTTACCTGTGGTCAGAACTTCCCTTTAAACTCTATTTTCAACTCCCCAAATACTTCGGGTTTTCTGTTGGGCCGTTTATCTGTTCAAAATTCATAGGCCTCAAGCTTTATATTCACTTGCTGAAGCTGATATCGTACAGGATACAGGCCTGCAGGTTTCTTGCATTACTGCTGAATATAATGCAAAGCAGAATATAACAAAGGCAAACTAGTCCACTGGGGTACAACTTGGAGCTCTCAGTTTTTTGAGATTCTTTAGCAGTGAGGGAACAATAACTAGGGGAACACCAAGATGGCCTCTTTCGGAAAGTGGTTTGTTTCATTCATGCATTACAGTTACCCGCTCGTGTAGTTACTTTATTACACATTAAAAACTATATTAAAAGAAAGCAGCCTGCAAAGTCAAGTCCTCGAACGTAAGGAAATGCAGAATTAAGGCGACCTGTGTGACTTTAAATCTGCTGCGTTGTGGCAGAATTATTAACTTCCTCATGGGCTTTTTTTTATCAAGTTCATCACCTGAGCAATTCACAAATATTTATTAATTTATCTTCACAACACCGCTGGGAGGTGAGGGGGTATTATCATCCCAATTTTACAGCTTGGGAACTGAGGCAGAGAGATTACGGTAAAACCACTAATTTTGGGTCTCCCGTTTGAGATGCCCAGGAACATATTTTTTCAGAGGACTCAGATTTATGTATGTTCAAAGCACAGCTCCCATTGACTTGAGTTGCTGTGGGGGTGCTCAGCACTCCAGGGGCTCAAGTTGGGCACCCAGAAAATGAAGAACACAAGGATAGTGACTACCTGAAAAAAATTTGGTTGAAGGGATTTGTCTAGTTGCATCACATAGGAATGCAGTGGCTGGTAGAAGGGTAGAATCCAGTTCTCCGGGGCAGCATTCTACTGCAAGTTCATGAGACCATCCTTTCTCTTCCTGCAGTTCTCTTCCTCATTCACGGCACTTCTCCCAGCTTCTGCAACAAATAAGGCCAGGTTGCAGAGACAACAGCCTCCTTCACTACAGTACTCCGATTCATTGACAAATCAGGTTCATCCTCTGCACTGAACGAGGCTGGGCACCCTGTAGAAAAAATAATGTGTGGCTCATAGAATTAATGACTGCATCATAAAGGCACAAGATAGGGTTGCCCCCACAATCTTAATTCCGGTATTTCCTAACCTTTGAGTGCTTGTCTTTGCAATGTTAATCTTGTTTTAAAATATTTTTTTGTGTGTAATTTCCTAGCATTTTCAAAAAGCAAAAATTCCATCATCTGGCCTCATATTGACACCCGCATGGTTCGTCAACAAGGTTGGAATCATTAGATCCCTGGCACAGACCTCTGCCACTTGAACTAATGGAGTAACTGATAGCAATAGTAGGTTGTCCTTTTCTGTATGGAACAGTGGTAGATGGAGATGAGATATAAACTTTGCCAGTAGGTTTCACAGATATTTGTTGACAGCAGACAAGCGGTGAGTCTCAGGAATGTCGGGTTCCATTCCAGTCTCTAAGGGGAGTGTTCTCTAGTAGTTACAGACCCTTCTGCTTGTTCCTCCCAAGCTTGACCACTTTTGCCCTGTCCCCTCCAATCTATATCCCTGCCCCAGTCCTTTCTTGTCCCACCCCTGGCTCCTCTTCCCAGTCCCATTCTCCTTGCCTTCCTTACTCAGATTTCTCATCCCAGCCCCAGTCTCCTTGCCCAGATAATCCTATTTCTCCCCTCTGGGCTCCCTGTCCAAGGCCCAGTCTCCTCCCTGCCCTCATTCTAACTCTGTCTCTTTCTCCCTACCCCCAGAGCCCATCTCCTTGCCCAGTCAGTCCCAATTTTCCCCTCTGGCTTCTCGTCATTCCCATCCATCCAGGTTCCTTCTCCTAGTCTCCCCCTTTGCTGGCTCTTGTCCCAGTTTCTTTGCCAAGCCAGTCCCAGTTCTCCCCCTGCACCCTGCCTCCTTCTCAGATAGGTTGCCCATCTCCCCTTTTCCCCCTCACACTGATTCATGGTCCCAGTTTCCTTGCACAGCACCTGTGTTAAGGCTGTATCCCCACTTTGAACTTTAGGGTACAAATGTAGGGGCCTGCATGAAAACTTCTAAGCTTAACTACCAGCTTAGCTCTGGTCCACTGCCACCATCCCAAGGCTAATTTCCTTCCCTGGGTAGCCTTGAGAGACCTTCACCAATTCCCTGGTGAATACAGATCCAAACCCCTTGGATCTTAAAACAAGGAGAAATTAACCATCCCCCCTTCTTTCTCCCACCAACTCCTGGTGAATACAGATCCAACCCCCTTGGATCTAAAACAAGGAAAAAATCAATCAGGTTCTTAAAAAGAAGGCTTTTAATTAAAGAAAAAGGTAAAAATCATCTCTGTAAAATCAGGATGGAAATTAACCTTACAGGGTAATCAAACTTAAAGAGCTCAGAGGACTCCCCACTAGTCTTAGGTTCAAAGTACAGCAAACAAAGATAAACACTCTAGTAAAAGGTACATTTACAAGTTGAGAAAACAAAGGAAAACTAACACGCCTTGCCTGGCTATTTACTTACAAGTTTGAAATAGGAGAGACTTGTTTAGAAAGATGTGGAGAACCTGGATTGATGTCTAGTCCCTCTCAGTCCCGAGAGCGAACACGCTCACAAACAAAGAACACAAACAAAAACCTCCCCCACCCCCCAAGATTTGAAAGTATCTTGTCCCCTTATTGGTCCTTTGGGTCAGATGCCAGCCAGGTTACCTGAGCTTCTTAACCCTTTACAGGGAAAAGGATTTTGGAGTCTCTGGCCAGGAGGGATTTTATAGTACTGTACACAGGACAGCTGTTACCCTTCCCTTTATAGTTATAACAACCTGCTCATCCCCCAGTTCCTCATCTGATCTGAGTGAGTTCTCCTTCCATCCCTGCCAACTGGGTCCCAATCCCTCCTGTTTTCGTGGCCATTTCCCAGTCCCAGTCACTCCTCCCAGCTCCCTGTCCCAGTCTCCTGGCCCAATCAGACCCAGGCTCCTCTCCCTTCCCTGGCTCTTAGTTCCAGTCTCCTTTACCCCCGCCCCACTCCCAGCTGCAATTAGAGGGACAGTCTGGCTTTCCCCTCTAGTCCTGGAATAGAGCATGCTCAGGTGCTCTGTGAACATGGTGCATGCATAGAATGGTCAACACTAGGAGCTGAGAAGACAGAATGTTATGTTATTTTAGCCACTAAACCAGGAGTGGACAAACTTTTTGGTCCGAGGGCCACATCTGGGTGGGGAAATTGTATGCAGGGCCATGAATGTAGGGCTGGGGCAGAGGGTTGGGGTGCAGGAGAGGGTGCAGAGAGTGGGAGGGGGCTCAAGGTAGAGGGTTAGAGGGCTCAGGGCAGGGGGTTGGGGTGAGGGGTGCAGGAGGGGTTTGGGGTGTGGGCTGTAGCCTGGCACAGCTTACCTTGAGTGGCTCCGGGGTGGCAGCAGCATGCAGCGGGGCTAAGGTAGTCTCCCTGCCTGCCTTGGCCCCGCCCCGCTCCCAGAAGTGGCCAGCATGTCTGGCAGTGGTTCCTGGGGGTGGGGTGGGGCAGGCGGCTTTGCCGCACACTGCCCTCGCCTATGGGTACCACCCCCAAAGCTCCCATTGGCCACAGTTCCCCATTCCCAGCCAATGGGAGCTGCAGGGGGCGGTGCCTGCAGGTGAGGGCAGCACATGGAGCCCTCTGCCACCCCCTCTCCCAGGGGCTGCCGGGACATGGTGCCGGCCACTTCCGGGAGCAGCGTGGGGCCTGGGCAGGCAGGGAGCCTGCCTTAGCCCTGCTGTGCCACAGGGCTGGCAATCCCACAGGCCAGATTGAAAGCCTTGACAGGCCGGATCTGGCCTGCAGGCCCTAGTTTGACCTCCCCTGCACTAAATCCTAAGGTCTCTACTGAATATGTGCAAACCTTAATGTTCTTTTAACATAGTTTTTGGTGTGTAATTCCCTAGGTTTTTAAAATAGCAAACTGAAAAAACAGAAATTCCATCATGTGGCATCATATTGACACCTACATGGGTCACCAGCAGGGCTGGAACCTTTAGATCCACTGCAAAGACCTTTGCCACTTGAGCTAATGGAGTAACCGATAACAGTAGTAGGTTGTCATCTTTATATGTGGCCCAGCACTAGGAGCTGAGTGGTGCTGGTGTATGTCCAGTGATGACAATATCTTTGGAGACTTTAGTCACTAAACTCTAAGTCTCCACTGACAATATGTGAAATGCGATTTTTCAAGGGCTTATAACTTAGTGACATTTGGGTAGATTTTCATGGGGATGGCAAAGTCACACATTGACACACAGGCCAGCCCCTAGCCAAATTTCAAATCCCAGCTCTGACAAATGGGAATGCTAGAGTTTCTCAAAGAAAAGGTCCCAGCATTTTTTAACATGGGCGGAACAACATATTTTTCCCTAACCTTGTTCATGGAAATGGCTGAATACTTTGGCTGAAATATTCAAAAAACGTTCAACATGAGGCACACAGAAAAAATTTAGCCCAAATGGTTACAATTTGGCAAACTAATGTGTTTCCCAGTTTACTTCTAATTTGTAGTTTGTGCCAGTACATATACTTTGCTCTAATTACTGTGACTGGAAGAATTCTCATTACTGTGATGAGCCACGCTCTGTTAGAGAACAAACTACAGGTATTGGACATGTTAATTGTGACAGGGTGCTGGCTAAGAAACTCCAATCAAGAAAGGGGAATTGGAACTGACTGAGTAAGCCCAGGCCTAGCTGGCCTCATTAGCTAGGGGCGACATAAAGGCTGGCAGGAAGGAAGCCAAGGGGAGAAGGAAAGGGGAGGAGCCAGAGAATAGAGGGAGTGGGAACTCATCGCTGCTGTCTGCAAGACTGAAGCTGTTTGTAGCTACAAGGTGGTGGGAAAGTAAACTGTAAATAAAGAGCACCTGTGATTACACCAACACAGAAGTCTCTAGCTGGTTTGTGGGCCCAGCAGGAGCAGAAGCTAGAGGGGCCCAGCTGCACCTTGTTACAGTAATGAATTGAATTATTTTTCTTCCTCATAATTGCTCTGAAACTGCAATGAGTTTAATGTGTAGGATATTGTGGTAAATAAACATATCAAACAGATAAAGTACGGTGTGATGACCGTGTAACACAGTCTCCCAAGCAGAACACAGATACAAATAAAATTTGAGTTCAAGGTCATAAACTCAAAAGATTATGAACAGGATTATATGACAGGGTTGACTGCTATAGCAGGGGACTGGACTCAGTGACCCGGAAGGTCCCTTCCAATCTTATGTTCCTATGAAACTTTGAATAAACAATGTTTGGGTGGGTTTGAAAGTCTGGCCCCTCCCTCCTTTCTTTCCCTTTCTCTTCCCTTTTTCAGGTATTTCTATGGCCAGTGGGGTGCCGTGGAAGGAGCTACGCCGATTTACCCTCACCACTTTGAGGGATTTTGGGATGGGGAAGAAGAGCACTGAAGAGCGAATCCTGGAGGAAGCCCATTTCCTGGTGGAAAGACTCAAAAACACTCACGGTGAGGACCAACTTTATGTCTGTTGGAAATTAGAACTGAGGAGTCAGTTAAAGTCTTTCTGCTTTTCATGATATTAACTGTTTGGTTCAAACACCTTCTAACTAAAGCCTTTAGCTGCACATATAAATAACTGTGTTAATATAATATAAAAGTATGTGGGCAAAGGTCTAAAGATGACCTTTTCTGGCTCTTGTTCCCTACCCACTGATCTATGGCCAGTGAGCAAATGGAAAATGTTTGTCTAGAGTTGGCAGAAGCTAAGACAGTGAACCAGGTAAGAGTGGATCCATTTATCTTCAGTCTGCTGCGTTAATGAGACACCCAGGCCTAGAGTTGCTTATTCTCATTTTCATCTCTGCTACACGTCTGATACAAATTTGGCACCTACATTCTATAATGATGGGCTCCCACAGGAATGATTGGAAACCACTGTGTAAATGGACAGTGCTTTATACGTGATCCACTAATTATTACTATTTATATTCCAGTAGTGAGCACAGATCCCAAAATTGGGGCTTTATTGTGTGTATGCTATACAAACAGATAGGAAGGACTGTTCTGTACTGCAAGCAGCATACATTTGAAATAGACATGAAAAATAAAAAGTGGAGGAAGGAAGTATGATGGATCTGCTAAGCAGGGGACTATATGGATGCCATCCTGGCAGAGATGCAGGAAACATCTTGCCTGGTGTATTTTGATGGCATCATCACTGGGAGGTCATTTGAGAAGCACCCGCAGAACTTGGGAGCTGTGCTGGAGTGGCTACTCCAAGCCAACTTAAAGGTGAATTCAGCAAAATGCCATTTTTTTCTATGACAAAGTAAATTACTTGGGGCATATGATCTCAAGGGATGTTGGTGGTGAAGCCATCCAGTCCTGGTCAGTGCCGAGTGCTGTCACTGAGGAGCAGCGTTTCATTGGTCTGATTTCATACTACTGGAGAGTCATTATTTGTTTTGCCACAATTGCACAGCCACTGCTCAAGCTGGCAGAGACGAGGTGGATGTTTGAGTGGACTAGCCCTGCCAAGATGCCTTTCTGGAACTAAAGTGGAGGCTCGTGTCTGTAACAATACGGGCCTGTGACAGGTTGGATCACAGAAACCCCCTTGGGAGCTGCCACCCGATGTGCAAAGACTACCCCTGCTTCTGTTTTCCCTGCCAACTCAGGACTCCAGCACCCTGTCTTGCTGAGCCAGACACTCCCGTCTGGCTCCAGACACAGGCCCAGGGTCTGAATCTCCTGTCCCAAAGCTGCAAGTTTACCTGAAAACAGCTCGCAGTAGCATGCTTGTCTTTAGCACTCAGATGCCCAACTCCCAATGGGGTCTAAACCCAGATAAATCCGTTTTACCCTGCATAAAGCATAAACCCTGCGCAGTTGTTTGCTCCCCCAGGTATTAATACATACTCTGAGTAAATTACTAAATAAAAAGTGATTTTATTAAATACAGACAGTAGGATTTAAGTGATTCAAAGTAGTAACAGACAGAACAAAGTAAGTCACCAAGCAAAATAAAATAAAATGCGCAAATCTATGCCTAATCAAACTAAATACAGATAATCTCACCCTCAGAGAGGCTTCAGTAAGTTTTTCTCAGACTGGACATCTTCCAGGCCTGGGCACAATCCTTTCCCCTGGTACAGCTCTTGTTGCAGCTCAGGTGGTAGCTAGGGGATTCTTCATGATGGCTTCCCCCCCTCTCTCTTCTCTTCCCCCCTTTATATATCTTTTGCATAAGGCGGGAACTCTTTGTCTCTCTGGGTTTCCACCCCCCCTCACTGGAAAAGCACCAGGTTAAAGATGGATTCCAGTTCAGGTGACATGATCACATGTCACTGCAAGACTTCATTACTCACTTGCCAGCACACACATATACAGGAAGACTCACAGGTAAATACAGCCATCTGCAGACAATGGGAGTCATCAAGATTCCAAACCATCATTAATGGTCCACACTTTACACAATTACAATAGGCCCTCAGAGTTACATTTTATATTTCCAGTTTTAGATACAAGAGTGGTACATTTATACAAATCAGATGATCATACTCAGTAGATTATAAGCTTTGTAATGATACCTTACAAGAGACCTTTTGCATGAAGCATATCCCAGTTACGTTACATTCACTTATTACCGTATTTTCTCTAAAACCAGCTCAGTTACATTATATTGACTTATTATCAAGTTTTTATAAAACCATATAGACTGCACAACGTCACAGGGCCTACTGAGATCCCCAGCACCATCCATTCTAGATACAGATGCCA
>NC_048304.1:57490125-57600940 GCF_013100865.1 Trachemys scripta elegans | reverse complement strand
ATCTGAGCCTGAACTCCCTCATTTTTTCATTCATGGATGTTACTTTGAGCATGTCTCTAACATACACATTCCTCGGGTGGTCTTTCTCACTTAGACCACTCATCCAGCTCAACATTTACATTTCTGGGGAATGGATCATTTGCTCATGTTTCTTCTTTGTTGCCCAACACTCACTGCCGTACAGTAAACGTTGATAAACCATTTTTATAGACCTTCTCTTTTAATCTTACTGGTATCTTCCAATTGCTTACTATGCTACTTATCTCTCTCCATTTGAGCACCATTTGAGTTCTACATGTCGTAAAACTGGGTTAAATAGTGACACTAAATAAATACTAGCAGTTGAAAGTCTGTGCTGTCGCACAGGAATAATTCCTAATGTCATGTGTGCAAAAAAGCCAAAAATGTCTGAGAACTTAAAAACTGCACTGTAACAGGCAGCACATCCAAATGATGACTGAAAGTAGAGATACTCTAAACATCAAGAGCTCTCAGCCATGCTTGTAGCTGTTTCCTTCACTTCACACTGACTCTACAGACATTCTCGGCTTGGATGTGATGTTTGGGGTTATTGTGTATGCTGGTTGTGTTGCTGTGTTGATTTGTGTGTGGTTGTGTTGTGCTGGGAGAGCTGTGTGGATTTGCACAGGGGGCAGCTGGGCCTACGGGTTTGTCAGCTGGCCCAGTAATCCACCCTCTATGCAGTGTTCCTCATACAGCCAATGAATTTGTTGCATGCAAGTTAGCTGTAGAAAAAAGGTGGTGACTGGTTGAGTTTCCCTGAATATTACAATGGTCTAGGAGTCTGGGCAGGGCCTAAATACATGCCCTACTGTACCTGTGGGAGTAATTCATAAATTCAAAATAGCTGAGAATTTAAAAACTGGATGGTAACAAACCACAAAACCTAATGATTTTTCCACCGGGTGATACTCTGAACAAAAGGAGTTCAACCACGCTTGTTGTCACTTCCCTCCCTTCCCACTGACTCAGCAGACATGTTAGGTTTCAGAGTGACGCACAGACGGACATTCCTGGAATTTTATTTTATAGATTTAACACGCCAGAGTTGAGTTACAAAAATTATAGAAAGAATCTGTATGAAGAGTAAAAGATTAATCCTACTGAATTTATCTGAACCTGCTTGGGTAAAGTGGGGAGTGCAAACGCCAGTTCAGTCCCCTGCCACAGAAACTCTCCCCACCGAAGCAGAATGTCATCGTCATAATTCACTAGCATTGGCTGAACAAACCCAAAATGCTGGACATTGTTACTAGCTCCTTGTGAACAGAGCAGCCTTTACAGCTGTCAAAGAAGCTTTCATGGGTGTCAACTACACCACAAATGAACTAAAAACAGCTTATGTTGAGAATAGATTCACACCTGAGCCCATTTGAGAACACTGCAGGATTATTGTACATGCCATTAGAGTCAATTATGTAGTTATTTTATGGTATAACACTTAATGTTGTTAAATCCTAGTTACTTAAAAAGTTGACTAATTTGTCTGTGCATTTCCTGGCAATTAGTTAATTTCGGTCACTGTATTAAGGAGTTCAAGATCACAGACAATCAAATTAATCACCTCAGGAAATGGAGGTGACTTTTCAAGGTATTTACCGAGGAATAACAATGAGCTGGTAGGACATTGGGGCATTTGAGGTTAATGTCATCGGAGTTATATCAATATCCTTGGGGTCAATGAGAGGCTTCAAGGTAAAGTTCTGCAAAATCGTTGTCAGTAGCAAAAATAGCTCCATCCGAGCCAGAGCTTCTCCCAGGCAACTCCGTTTCCCTGCAATGAAAAAGGAATATTGAAGAGATGCTGGAGATCTTTCTTTGCAGCATTTTACATGCTGTTTCTATGGACGGAGGATAATGGAAGTCACTCCAAGTTCAGGATGGTAGGAAAGCATTTGGGGCTTAAAAAGCCATTCAAAGATTGTTTTAAGGTTTGAGTTCCATATATAAAGTGGTCTTTTTAAATCTAGTTTGTGGAGAGGGTTGGGAAGATGTGGGATTTGAGGAATAGCTTATGCACTTCCCAAGTTGGCTAATAAGTGTTAAGGGGCAAGTAATGTGGTGGTTATTGAGTAACAAGTAAGAAGGTGCGGGCAGGATCATGAGTAGGTGGATGAAGGAATAATTGATCATGCATTCATTTACACCAGACAGACACCAGAAAAGCATGAAGTTACCAAGCAGAGCAAAGAGAGGAGTATGTGTAGTGCGTCTGAAAAGTCACTTCAGACAGCTAGCAGGAAGTAACACGGCTTAAAGACTGATAGATGTTTTACTAGCGTGAGAGACTCTTCTTCATGGACCACCTGAAAACCCTCTGCAGACAGTGTGAGCCAGTAGAGTCATCAAGGCAAAGCTAGAAGACAGTCTGAGATCTGAAATAAACATGGATAACTTTACCTATAGAAAAAGGCATGAAGAAGTCACTGTTCTTGAAGGCACCATTTTCATCCAAGAAATGCCCTGGGTTAAATTGCTCAGGCTTTGGAAATTCCTTGCTGTCATATAGGACTGACTGCAGTACAGGGAATATAGTGGTGCCCTAAATTAGTAAACATATAAACAGAGTTAAAGTGGATACTATCCAAAGCAGAGAAACCTTCAAAATTCAGAGCTGGACAGTGGGACCCATCTTGATTTTTCTTTATTCCCTTGCAGCTCCTGAACTTCATGTTTTCATCCAGAAGTAGAAATATTAAAATTCAATGAGAAGAGCTAATCCCACTGAAGTCCCATCCACAGGGAAATCCTGAAATCTCGTCAGAGAGGTTGTCACTATCTGATCATTATCCTGAATTCAACATCAAAAAGTTTGGGGAGAGTTTGGCTAAGATCTAGAAGTTTCACTTGCACCTCTGAGCTGATGCTCTGAAGCATTTGAGGTTTCCTGGTCAAGATACTGTATTGATCACACCAACAGTTTCCCCATAATTCATAATTAAGCTAAAAGCCCCATGCAATTTTACAGTGAAACTCAGCAACCCCGCCCCGAGTATGGAGAGTTCTGGTGCATTTTAACACCTCAACCGGTGCAGAGTTTGGTGGAGATTAGAACTGGGTAAAATTTATCCACCAGAAATGCAGTTTCAGATGATACAAAACTATTTTCAAATTTGACCCAATTAGTTTTATCTGGGGAAAAGTTATTTGCTTCAGAAAACACATATGAGTCAGGGTGTGTGTCTCCCTATAACTTTTAGGCCAGAGGCTAAGGTACTTGGGATATGAGAGATGCAAGTTTGAATCCCCAATTTAGAGCAGCAATTTGAACTCAGATCTTTCCCCTATCCAAAATGAGGATTTTAATCTCCAAGCTCTGATATTCCAGGATAGGTTCCTTTCAATCTGTCCTTATGAAGCTGTTCCACTTTTTATTAACATTTAAATATCCACTGACCAGTGAGAATGACTCTATAGCCTGGTGAGAAAGGCACTCATCTGGGAGGCAGGATATGTGGATTCAAATCCCTCCTCTGAATCAAGCAGAGGGAAGATTTCAATCCATATTTCTTACCTCCCAGGTTTTTGGCCTAATGGGGGCGGGGGGAGGGGGCGGGAGAGGGGGAAGACCTGCGCTTCAGTATTTGATAGGGGGAAGACCTGCGCTTGAGTCCCTGCTTCACTGAATATTTAAGTATTGATACAAAACAGAATAGCTTCAGCAAGAGAGATTGAGGACTCACCCCAGCATAGTCTATAGCCTGGTGTTTAGGATACTCACTGGGGAAATCTGAGTTCAAGTCCCGGCTCCAGAGTGGAGGTTCCAATTCTAGGTCTCCCATATCCCAGGAAAGTGCCCTATCCACTGCGCTAAAGCGTTAAAGAAGGGGGATAAAACCCACACCAAGATTTCTGAAGTAGACCAGATTTTTCCAACTTGTTGACAAATTGCAAAGATTTTCAGAAGTTAAATGAATATTTTTTTCTGATATTTTTGGTTTGCTGGCTGAACTGAGTTCAGTAACTGGCATCATCTGACTAACAGTAAGAGCCCGACTCAATTTTACAGAAACCTCAGCCTTGAAGTGTGGTTTGTTTTGTGGTGTGTATTTATTTGTACTGGTTTGCATTCAATTCCAGAAATGGGCAAAGGTGTGGGGAGCTCTGATACTTTTTAAACTTATTCATTCATTACTCATTTGCATGCGCTATTTTGTTTTGATTTGACCGAACAGTGTTAAGAAGTTTCCCCAGAAACACCCCCCTTTGGCCTCAGAAAAGAGGGCAATGATTGCACGCATTGGTGTGATACCAAAATCTTAGCTGCACATCGTTGCTAAAGTTGTTCTCTATTCCGTATCTTACTGCTTCACAAATAGGCTCTCAAACCCTCTTCTGGATGGAAACCCTAACCTGCAGACTATGAAAGTCTGTTCAGCTGCATACAGGGGCTTGGAAAGTTTCAATATAATTGGTACATTCCTGGCAATTATTTAAAACTCCCATCACACAAAAACTATTTCTATTGTGAACAATTCAAAATTAAAAAGAGAAAAAGGCAGAAGAACTGGCCCTTTCACAGAAACACAGAGAACTGACCTTGGGGATAATGTATTGTCTGAAATGAGTGTCTCTAGTCACAGCACGTGGGATACCAAGAGGGGCAAGAGAGATGAATCTCTGTGTCTCATGGACCACAGCATCTGTGTAGGGCATCTGGCTTCGGTCCGCCATGCAGGGGCTTCGGCTTCGGCCGATCACACGGTCAATCTCTTCGTGAACCTTCTCTGTCATCAAATTAATGAGGTTTAACACCAAGACTAAAGAACAGGATTCCCATAGATTTGCCCAACAGTCTGTTGCTCTGCCCCCAAAACACAAGTCTCAGCAGATGGACATTGGGAATATAACAAAACAGGTCAAATTTTGTGTTACAGAAACTACTGTACTTCGCAGCTATGACAAAGGGCCAACAATGTAATTACAGGGCAATGATATTGTTCATACCTGGTTCTGTTACTAACTAGAGCACAATGTAAAATTATCACCAGTGCATCTAAATATCTACTAAGCAAGAGAGTCCCAAAGCATCTCCCCGCCCCCGGCCATTTGCTAATATGAAATTGGAATTAGCACAGGATATAGCTGTTTTTTTAGCACTGGCAGAGCTTTGATTTAAGCCCTTACATGATCCTGTCCTCTGTAAGCCCATTAAATCCAAAGGCAAAACAACTTTGCCTTCATTCAGGGGAAAGGGGCCCGTTTGACAGCCCTGGAATGTGAAAGCATCTGTTACCCACAGAACAGACACAGCCTGGTTAGTGGCAGTGCAGGCTTCTCTTTTACAAACACTGCAATTAAACACCCGTGGCTGGCCATGTCAGCTGACTCAGGCTCACAGGACTCAGGCTACGGGGCTGTTTAGACGTTAGGGCTCAGGCTGGAGCCAAGGCTCAGGGACCCCAGGAAGAGGGAGGATCCCCAAGCCAAAACATCTACACCGCAGCTAAACAGCCCCTTAGCCCAAGCCCTGTGAGCCAGACCCAGCTGACCCGGGCCAGCCACAGATGTTTAATTGTAGTGTAGACATACACATACACTTCCCTTATCAGAGAACCTGAACGCTGATCTGGATTTGAGAGAGGAATTCAGTCACAACAGCCCATTCAGCCTTTGGATCCTCGCCTCAGATGGCCAATATAAGGACAAGTAATGCCCATTGTACTGGTGCTTTTTGGATGAGAACTTCTGCCTGCAGGGGAGTGGAGTAAGAAAGTCCCCCACACATCTTCAACTCACTTCACATGAACCAAAGAACATCCACCACATGGCAGTCACGCGGGTCACTGCCAACCCAGGCCAGATGGTATCTGGTGATTTATTGGGGGAGGGTCTGCCTACATTTACTGATCTAGAGAGCCAGGCACTCCTCACATCTCCCCAAGATTTAACATTTTGTGTGTGTGTCACTGTTACCTTCTATTTCTGGGTATTTCATAAGAAGCTTGAGTCCATGTTTCAGGGTGTCACTGGTTGTCCTTGTTCCAGCAAAGAATAAGTCTAATGTTCTTCTTAACAAGTTCTCAGTGGTAAATTCCGACTGGCTGTTGTGTTGCTCCTGCAGAAAGATTTGGTAGAGATGGTTGATAATTGATTGTAAAAGCGTCGGATCTATTGTCAGACGCCAAAGAAGTCTCATTTTCTACCCAAAATGTGACCCACCTGGCATCGTTATACAAATCCTACAGAAATGGGCCATAGTACTGGAGATTACAGCAGCATTATTGCAGTGCTTTGGGCCATTTCTGTTCACTAAGGTGGTTTTACATGAATGAGGTGAATAGGGCTTCCCCCTTTATATTATAATTTCCTTGTCTCCCTTTAGGGGCTTCTGAAAAGCCACGTACTCTGTTGTTCCTTAACAAATAAATAACACTGATATGTATAACCCACTCCCCAGTAAAGGGGAAGGGCTGCGGCTATCACCTACCTGTTTTATTTTGATGAGGAAAGCATCGATGAAGTCTCGAGGGCAGCTGGGCTCCAGGGACTCTCTGTGCATCTCCACTCTCTCCAGAACAAACTTTCTCAACTCCTCAAAGTGTTTAAAGATTCTCTGGTGAGGCCCAGGGATGTAATGCATGAGAGTCGGGAAAAAATTGTACAGCTGTAAAGATTGAAAAAAAAAAAACACATCTTGGTTTTCCTGGGCAGAGAAGCTTCCTTCATAGTATTTACTCAAATGACTACAGCAGCACAGACTCTTCTGTGACACATTTTCTAAATGGATTCTAAAGAACTCTGAAAACGTTACCAACTCACATTACCCAATGCATATATATTCCACACACAAAGTTCAGTGACATTCAGTTACATTAGCTAAAAGACTCTCCATTATTTTCAAAATAAAACCATCTTCAATAGACACATCTTGTTCTTGAAAAATCACACTGAAGTGCTCTATCTTAACTCTGAACACAGATTTTCTTGCCAAGTGAAAGCACATTATAGATTTTCAAAGGGAAATTTACTTTAGTCGTGCTGAGGTCGAATTTAAGAGACCCACATTCTCTGCCAATGTAACTCCATTGATTTCGAATGAGTTATGCCAGCAGACAGTTTGGCCCTTCATTTGGTACATTTAGTGAGGTTTTCAGGAAGGGGGCGTGGAGGTAAGTGGCTGTGAGCTGGAAGTGAAAAGGAGTTTATTTTGGAGGTGAGAAATATGTTCATATTCACTATCATGTTGCTTATGTAATAAGGCATGTGACGTGATTGGTGTGGATGTTAACATTTTAACTGGCAACTTCCTTTACCGAAAATGTTGACAGTGAATATCCATAAGCAAATTTAATTCTGAGCTAATGACGTGTTTTTGTGTGGGAATTTAAACAATACTTAGGCCTGGTCTACACTATGACTTTAATTCGGATTTAGCAGCGTTAAATCGAATTAACCCTGCACCTGTCCACACAACGAAGCCATTTATTTTGAAATAAAGGGCTCTTAAAATCCATTTCTGTACTCCACCCCGACGAGCGGAGTAGCGCCAAAATTGATATTGTCATTTCGAATTAGGGTTAGTGTGGCCGCAATTCGATGGTATTGGCCTCCGGGAGCTATCCCACAGTGCACCATTGTGACCGCTCTGGACAGCAATCTGAACTCGGATGCACTGGCCAGGTAGACAGGAAAAGCCCCGCTAACATTTGAATTTTATTTCCTTTTTGCCCAGCGTGGAAAGCACAGGTGACCACAGATAGCTCATCAGCACAGGTAACCATGCAGGCCGATAATCGAAAAAGAGCACCAGCATGGACTGTACGGGAGGTACTGGATCTGATCGCTATATGAGGAATGGATTCAGTGCTAGCAGAACTTCGTTCAAAAAGACGAAATGCCAAAACTTTTGAAAAAATCTCCAAGGGCATGATGGAGAGAGGCCACAATAGGGACTCAGATCAGTGCCGCGTGAAAGTCAAGGAGCTCAGACAAGCCTATCAAAAAACAAAGGAGGCAAACGGTCGCTCCGGGTCAGAGCCGCAGACATGCCGCTTCTACGCCGAGCTGCATGCAGTTCTGGCCACCACTACCCCACCTCTGACCATGGATTCCGAGGCGGGGGTAATCTCATCAGTTACACCTGAGGATTCTGCGGACGGGGAAGAGGAGGAGGAGGAGGAGGAGGAGGACGAGCTTGCGGAGAGCACACAGCACTCCGTTCTCCCCAACAGCCAGGATCTTTTTCTCAGCCTGACTGAAGTATCCTTCCAACCCTCCCCCAAGCCAGTATCCAAGACCATGACCCCATGGAAGGGACCTCAGGTGAGTTTACCTTTTAAAATATAAAACTTGTTTTAAAAGCAAGCGTTTTTTAATGATTACTTTGCCCTGAGGACTTGGGATGCATCCGCAGCCAGTAGAGCTACTGGAAAAGTCTGTTAACATGTCTGGGGATGGAGTGGAAATCCTCCAGGGACATCTCTATGAAGCTCTCCTGGAGGTACTCCAAAAGCCTTGCCACAGGGTTTTTGGGCAGTGCAGCCTTATTCTGTCCTCCATGGTAGGACACTTGACCACACCATGATTGCAGCAAGTAATCTGGTATCATTGCATGACAAAACCTGGCAGCGTATGGTCCCGGTGTTTGCGGGCATTCAAGCAACATCCGTTCTTTATCTCGCTGTGTAATCCTCAGGAGAGTGATATAGCTCATGGTAACCTGGTTGAAATACGGGAATTTAATTAGGGGGACAGAGGTGGCCATTCCTACTGGGCTGTTTGTCTGTGGCTGAAAAGAAATCCTTCCCTGCAGTTAGCCAAGCGCGGGGGGGGAATTGGCCCTGAGCTTTTCGCGTTTGGCTAGCAGGGATCTTCCCTGATATCAGCCAGGTGGTGGGGGGAGGAGTAAAGTGATCATCCCAAAGAATTCATGGCAGGGATGGGAGTGTTAGTTTGGTTCCTGCAGGGATCTTCTCTGATACCTGCCACGTGGTGGGGGGAGGGATAAAGCGATCATCCAGAGAATTGGATGGGGGGTGGGGTTAGTTTGTTTTCTGCTGCTGAAGGTTAACAGGAAAACCGCAGCACTCAACGGGCTTTGCTTGGTATGTGGGAAAGGAGGGCGCAGAAGCCGAAAGACAATGGTTTACCATGGCTGCATGCAAGCCGAATTCTGTTGCCTGGACCTGCGTCTGTGATCTCTAGCAGCAAAGCCACAGGCACTCAATATTAAGAGGCAAAATGCGACCTTGCACAGAAATCACATGTGCTATGTAATGTGAATAGTGTTGGTCACCGTGAAAGAGTATAAGCATTGTTCTGCAAAATGTATCTTTTTAAAAAATTCTCTCCTTTTTTCCCTCCCTCCAGCAGCTGCAAATTTTTCAAGCCTCCCTCCTCTGTCCCGAAGGCTATCTCAGATAAGGCGTCAGAAAAAGAAGACGCTAGACGAGATGTTCGTGGAAATCATGGAATCCACCCGCAGTGAAAGAGCTCATCTGAATGAGTGGAAGGACATGGTTTCAAAGTATAGGAAAGAAGCCAGTGAACGTGAGGACAGGAGGTACCAACATGAGGACATGAGGGACCAACGTGAGGACAGGAGGGACCAACGTGGGGAGAGGAGAGACGCTCGAGATGAGAGGTGGCGGCAGGAAGATCAGAAGAGGTAGGATGCAACGCTGGGGCTGCTGCGTGAGCAAACAGACATGCTCTGGCGTCTGGTGGAGCTTCAGGAATGGCAGCAGGATAACAGAGTGCCGCTTCAGCCCCTGTATAACCCCCTCCCCCCTCACCATGTTCCATAGCCTCCTCACCCAGACGTGTAAGAACGCAGGGGGGGGAGGCTCCGTACACCCTCCCATTCCACACCCCAGTGGACAGCGCAAGCAAAAGGCTGTCATTTTTTTAACCTTTTTTTAGTGGCCTTTTCCTTCCCACCGATCCTCCTCCCAAACCCCACCCGGGTTCTCTCCCTCTTTTTATAATCAATTAATAAAGAATAAATGATTTTTAAATGATAGTGACTTTATTTCCTTTGAAAGCAAGCTGGGGGAAGGGGGAGGGTGGGTTCCTTACAGAGAATGAGTCAATAAAGGGGACGGGTTTTCAGGAAGCAGAAACAAACAGAAATTTCACACTGTAGCCTGGCCAGTCATGAAACTGGTTTTCAAAACTTCTCTGATGCGCAGCGCTTCCTGGTGTGCTCTTCTAATCGCCCTGGTGTCTGGCTTCACATAATCAGCAGCCAGGCGATTTGCCTCAGCCTTCTACCCTGCCATAAAGGTCTCCCCCTTACTTTCACAGAGATTGTGGAGCACACAGTAAGCAGCAATAACAATGGGGATATTGGTTTGGCTAAGGTCTGAGCGAGTCAGTAACGATCCCCAGCAACCTTTTAAATGGCCAAATGCACATTCTACCACCATTCTGCACTTGCTCAGCCTGTAGTTGAACAGCTCCTGACTCCTGTCCAGGCTGCCTGTGTATGGCTTCATGAGCCATGGCATTAAGGGGTAGGCTGGGTCCCCAAGAATAACTATTGGCATTTCAACATCCCAACAGTTATTTTCTGGTCCGGGAAGTAAGTCCCTTGCTGCAGCCATTTAAACAGATTAGTGTTCCTGAAGACGCGAGTGTCATGAACCCTTCCCGGCCATCCCACGTTGATGTTAGTGAAACGTCCCTTGTGATCCACAAGTGCTTGCAGCACCATTGAAAAGTACCCCTTGCGGTTTATGTACTGGGTACCCTGGTGCTCCGGTGCCAAGATAGGGATATGGGTTCCATCTATCGCTCCACCACAGTTAGGGAATCCCATTGCAGCAAAGCCATCCACTATAACCTGCAAATTTCCCAGAGTCACTACCTTTCGTAGCAGCAGCTCAGTGATTGCTTGGGCTACTTGGATCACAGCAGCCCCCACAGTAGATTTGCCCACTCCAAATTGATTCCCGACTGACCGGTAGCTGTCTGGCATTGCAAGCTTCCACAGGGCTATCGCCACTCACTTCTCAACTGTGAGGGCTGCTCTCATCTTGGTATTCTGGCACTTCAGGGCAGGGGAAAGCAAGTCACAAAGTTCCATGAAAGTGCCCTTACGCGTGCGAAAGTTTTGCAGCCACTGGGAAGCGTCCCACACCTGCAACACTATGTGGTCCCACCAGTCTGTGCTTGTTTCCCGGGCCCAGAATCGGCGTTCCCTGGATAGAACCTGCCCCATTAACAACATGATCTCCAAAGCACCAGGGCCCGCGGTTTGACAGAATTGTGTGTCTGTGTCTGTGTCCGTGTCCATGTCCTCATCACGCTTGTCGCTGCGCTGCCGCCGCCGCTGCCTCCTCGCCTCGTTTTTCTGGTCCTGGCTCAGCATAAACTCCACGAGAACGCGCGAGGTGTTTACAATGTTCATGACTGCTGTCTTGAGCTGAGCGGGCTCCATGCTTGCCGTGGTATGGAGTCTGCAGTGTTCACCCAGGAAAAAAGGTGCGAAATGGTTGTCTGCCGTTGCTTTCATGGAGGGAGGAGTGAGGTTGTACCCAGAACCACCTGCGACAATGTTTTTTGCCCCATCAGGCACTGGGATGTCAACCCAGAATTCCAATGGGCGGGGGAGACTGTGGGAACTATGGGATAGCTATGGGATAACTACCCACAGTGCAACGCTCCGGAAATCGACGCTAGCCCCGGTACATGGACGCACACTGCTGAATTAATGTGCTTAGTGTGGCCACATACATTTGACTTTATACAATCTGTTTCCAACATTCGAATTATATAAATTCAGATTAATCCCGTAGTGTAGACATACCCTTAGAAACAAGTTTGAAGCTGGGTTTGGTAGTAGCTGCAACCTAACGAGAAGGAAAGCATTATGGGCATCTGAAATAACACTTATTTATGGAAAATTAATAGTTAAAGAAAGAAATTTCTGTCCCCTCCCCCAGTACAAAGGAGAAGAATAGAATAAATCCCTGAACATACCGCTGTCCAGGGAGAGCACTGGAGCTTGTTACTTTCCTCTATGAGATTTATTAAAGTCACAAACTTCTTATCTTCATAGTCAAACCGGTCCCCAAAGACGATGGAGCAGATGACATTGGAGACAGAATGGTTGAGGAAGAGGGTGGGGTCAAAGGGCCGCCCTGGAGCAAAACAAAAGTAATAAGAATCAGTTTTAATTCAGTGTCTTCATTGTCAGCATCAGAGTCATGGGCAGCATGGGCGTGTTATGTATCTCCAACCACAGGGCAAGACTCAAGGTGGGGCTGACAGCAATATTCCCTGGGGAGGGTGGGTTAGGGCTGCCCCAATCCCCACTCTTACCTCTCACACGCTAAATTAAAAACACTTGCAACTTTTCTTCTTGGCAATCAGTTTTCACTCTATCTGCTCTGCTGCTCTCTGCCTGGCACACTCTGGTCTGACCAGGGGCCATCAGTGCCTCTCTGAGTGACACCTGCCTGTCTGACTTGGGGCCCATTTCACAGAAAGGATCCCAACCCTTTCACAACAGGATCCTGCTCATAGGGCTCTGCCTGAGCCATTGCACGTGTTGTTGTAGCATCATCACTAACTCCCAGAGCGCAGCAATCTCCCCTTGGCACTGCAAGCCCTGGCCGTGCAGCGTAAATACACTGTCGTTGTGCTAGGGAAGGAGTAAAGGCTCCCAGCACAACAGCAGGGGGGATGGGTCTGCTTTCTGCCTTCGGAGTGCGTTAAGCAGGCCCCACAGCTCAGCTAACGCAGCTGGAGAGGCTGAATTTCCCACTGGCTCACGAGTGACATCTTAGCTTCTGTTTCAGGTTCTCCCTTCCTCATAAACACAAGGAACACACTCTCCACAGCTCCTTGCTTGCCATGTGGCTTCTGCTTTCCAACATAGTCTGGCTACTTCCTGGTTCAGGATCTCTCCCCGTACCTGACCAGGGGAAAGGGAAGTGTCAAGTACAGTAGGGAGGTGGCCAATGGGACTTCTAGTTCCCTGCTTAGCAGACTCATCATACTGCCCTCCTCTCTGCGGAAGGATGCATCCTTACACATAGTGCTAGTCCATTTGGAAGTCTTGGTGCCAGCAGGGGGCTCTGTGCTCTTCCTGTGGCCTCAGGTTCTCCTGTATCGCTGGGTCCTTTGTGTTTTGCTCACTCATTGGCTCACCTCAGCCCGGACTACAGAATTCCCTCCCCGGTACTGGTTCTACCATCTCTGCTATAGGTTCACCTCCCACTGTTGATGATTCTCTTTGTGGATTGTGGATTGTGCACAAAATACCTCTGACACCTGACTGACCACCCTGTACGAGCCCCTGTATTTTTGCTGCAACTTAGCACTCAAACTCCTTTTCCTTCTGTGGACCCAAACCAGTTCACCCTCCTGGTACATCTGGGCAGTCCCCCTTAAATCTTAGGGCTCTTTCTCTCTAGGTGGCCCTGGTGAGGCTTTATTGCTTGGACAGCAGGACTGAGGAAGCCTGTCAAGTGCTAGGTACTCTGTGGGATTAGTATACTCATCTGTCATGGCTACCCTGTCCAGCAATTCTGCTAGGAAAGTGGTCACATGCCCAAACATATTATATGGTATGTACCCCGGGGACGACTGCACATTAGTCCTGTAGGCCATCATGACCTAGGGAAGAAAACTGTCCCACTTCTGTTGACTGGCATCTACAACATAGCTGCGAATGTACAGTTCAGATGCTCCACCTGGCAGAGACCTGGGTGTGGCTGGTCATGACTACTGCTCAGAGCAGGAGTTGGTAGCCAGGATTAGGAGAGTAGGAGCCCAGGGTCAGACCCAGAGGTCAGGTGCCAGAGCCAAAGTCAAAAGTCAAGAATTGGAGCCAAAGGTCAGAGCCGGGTTACTTGGAATGAGGCAAGGCAGGAGTAGGAGCTATCACAACCATGGGCAAATGCTTTGAGCAGCCGCCAAACTGTTGCTGCAGCTGGGCTTAAGAGCTGGTCCGCTGTCTCTTCCCACCAGTCAGGTGGTGTAGCTAATCAGGCAGCCTATCACAGGCCAGCTGCACTCGTTAGGTTGCCCAGAGACGGACTCTGCGACAGCCCCTGATTCCTGACACCAACAGCGTGTCTGACCATGGGTGGTAAGGTGTAGTACAGGTCTTATTTATCTGAAGGACGTCACACACCACTTATAATAAGCATGATTCAAAATTTTTGCCATTGGAATGCAAGGAGTGAGGTTAGCAACCATTTGTGCTTCTCGATCAGGCCGTGGATGAGCCTCTGCCCACTCAGAGAAGTAGCCTTCTCTCACAAGGGTGTACTGACTGACTCTCCCAGAATAACCATAGCTACCATTTCCAGAGGGTGGCTTGTCTGGGTGGTAACCGTGGGTGCTCTGGGTGTAGGATGATCTGTCTTATGGGCCCTACAGGTATAACAAGACGTCCATGGTCCCTAAGCGACCTGCACCATCCAGGCCAGTAGCATCAACTTCAAACCCTTTGGCTAAGCTTCTCCATCCCCAAATGTCCCTGTAACGGGGTCAGCACCCACCTCTCATGAGTGCCCCCTTTTCTCTGGCCAATATGCCTGCGATCACAATCTTTTTTCGGGGCAGCACCTTCCTCTGGCAGACGGCCCCCTTTGGCTGGTTGGTTGGTTGGTTGGGTGTGAGCTTGCTTTTGGCTTTTGTTCTTATCTCAAGCTGGCACCTGCCTCTCACAACCACCCTCCTTGCAAGCACTGTCCAGGCTCAGTCTCCTGGACAGAGCATTAACATTCGTGTACTGTTAGCCTGGATGGTGTCTTATCTGGTACTGGAACTGAGCCAGCTGTTCCAGCCACCAGTGCAATTGTCCTTGGGCATCATGGAAATTATAAAGCCCTTGGAGGGAACCATGATCTGTTCTTCACAGGAATCCTTTCCACAGCAGGAATTGGAAAACATATTTTGTGAAGGTCACCACTGCCAGCAACTCTATATTAGCCACGGAGTAGGTCTGCTCTGCTTTGTTCAGCATCCTGCTGACATATGCAACTACTCTTTCCTTGTCTCCAAATGGTTGAGTCAAGACAGCACCAATACCAGCTTCACTGGCATCTGTATCTAGAATGGATGGTGCTGGGGATCTCAGTAGGCCCGTATTGTTACAGATATGAGCCTCCACTTTAGTTCCAGAAAGGCTTCTTGGCAGGGCTAGTCCACTCAAACATCCACCTCGTCTCTGCCAGCTTGAGCAGTGGCTGTGCAATTGTGGTAAAACAAATAATGATTCTCCAGTAAAAAGCAACAGAGGGTTCTGTGGCACCTTTGAGACTAACTCAAAGTCTCAAAGGTGCCACAGGACCCTCTGTTGCTTTTTACAGATTCAGACTAACACGGCTACCCCTCTGATACCATTCTCCAGTAGTATGAAACCAGAACAATGAAACGCTGCTCCTCAGTGACAGCCCTCAGCACTGACCAGGACTGGATGGCTTCACCATCAACATCCCTTGAGATCATATGCCCCAGGTAATTTACTTTGTCACAGAAAAAAATTGCATTTTGCTGAATTCACCTTTAAGTTGGCTTGGCGTAGCCTCTCCAGCACAGCTCCCAAGTTCTGCGGGTGCTTCTCAAATGACCTCCCAGTGATGATGCCATCAAAATACACCAGGCAAGATGTTTCCTGCATGTCTGCCAGGATGGCATCCATATATCCCCTGCTTAGCAGATCCATCACACTTCCTTCCTCCACTTTTTATTTTTCATGTCTATTTCAAATGTATGGTGCTTGCAGTACAGAACAGTCCTTCCTATCTGTTTGTATAGCATGCACACAATAAAGCCCCAATCTTGGGATCTGTACTCACTACTGGAATATAAATAGTAATAATTAGTGGGTCACTTATAAAGCACTGTCCGTTTACACAGTGGTTTCCAATCATTCCTGTGGGAGCCCATCATTATAGAATGTAGGTGCCAAATTTGTATCAGACATGTAGCAGAGATGAAAATGAGAATAAGCAACTGTAGGCCTGGGTGTCTCATTAATGCAGCAGACTGAAGATAAATGGATCCACTCTTACCTGGTTCACTGTCTTAGCTTCTGCCAACTCTAGACAAACATTTTCCATTTGCTCACTGGCCATAGATCAGTGGGTAGAAAACATGGGAAACAATGGCCAGAAAAGGTCATCTTTAGACCTTTGTCCACATACTTTTGTATTATATTAACACAGTTAGTTATATGTGCAGATAAAGGCTTTAGTTAGAAGATGTTTGAACCAATATCAATATCTGAACCACTGCTCAGTATTTAATATCATGAAAAGCAGAAAGACTTTAACTGACTCTTCAATTCTAATTTCCAACAGACATAAAGTTGATCCTCACCATGAGTGTTTTTGAGCCTTTCCACCAGGAAATGGGCTTCCTCCAGGATTCGCTCTTCAGAGCTCTTCTTCCCCATCCCAAAATTCCTCAAAGTGGTGAGGGTAAATCGGCGTAGCTCCTTCCATGGCCCCACACTGTTCATAGGAATACCTGAAAAAGGGAAGAGAATGGGAAAGAAAGGAGGGAAGGCCCTGCCCCTCTAGCTTCTGCTCCTGCTGCACCCACAAACCAGCCAGAGACCTCTGCGTAATCACGGGTGCTCTTTATTTACAGTTTACTTTCCCACCACCTTGTAGCTACAAACAGCTTCAGTCTTGCAGCCAGCAGCGATGAGCTCCCACTCCCTCTATTCTCTGGCTCCTCCCCTTTTCTTCTCCCCTTGGCTTCCTTCCTGCCAGCCTTTATGTCGCCCCTAGCTAACGAGGCCGGCAGCTGTTCCCCGTTTGCCACTCAGGCCTGGGCTTACTCAGCCCGTTCCAATTCCCCGTTCTTGATTGGAGTGGGTATGACAGAGGCCTGGCTCAGAGTTTTTTAGCCAGTACCCTGTCACAATTAACATGTCCAATATCTGTAGTTTGTTCTCTAACAGAGCGTGGCCCATCACAGTAATGAGGATTCTTCCAGTCACAGTAATTAGAGCAAAGTATATGTACTGGCACAAACTAAAAATAAGAAGTAAACTGGGAAACACATTAGTTTGCCAAATTTTAACCATTTAGGCTAAAAATTTTCTGTCTGTGTGCCTCAGGTTGAACGTTTTTTGAATATTTCAGCCAAAGTGTTCAGCCATTTCCATGAACAAAGTTAAGGGAAAATATGTTGTTCTACCCACGTTAAAAAATGCTGGGACCTTTTCTTTGAGAAACTCTAGCACTCCCATTTGGGAGCTGGGATTTGAAATTTGGCTAGGGGCTGACCTTTGTGTCAAGGTGTGACTATGCCATTCCCATGAAAATCTACCCAAATGTCACTAAATTATAAGCCCTTGAAAAATTGCATTTCACACATTGTCAGTGGAGATTTAAGGTATGTCTACACTAGGAAATTAGGTCGAATTTATAGAAGTCAATTTTTTAGGAAGCAATTTTATACAGTTGATTGTGTGTGTCCCCACTTAAGACAATTAAGACCATTAAGTTGGCGGAGTGCATCCACAGTACCGTGGCTAGCGTCGACTTTCGGAGTGGTGCACTGTGGATAGCTATCCCACAGTTCCCGCAGTCCCCACTGCCCATTGGAATTCTGGGTTGAGCTCCCAATGCCTGATGGGGCCAAAAATTTGTCGCGGGTGGTTTTGGGTAAATGTCGTCAGTCAACCCTCCCTCCCTCTGTGAAAACAATGGCAGCCAATCCTTTCGCGGCTTTTTTCCTGTGTGAACCGCGCAGACGCCATAGCACTGCAAGCGGGAGCCCGCTCAACTCTCCGTCATCACTGCTGTTGCAGGCAAGTCTAAAGGGTAGTGACTCTGGGACATGTGCGGGCCTGTTTAGATTTTAGGCGCATCATATTCCTCTCCTTTGTCGCTGGAGAAGAAGTCTTGCAGCCGTATTCATCAGTAGGACTTGTAGCCATTGGAACAGCAATGGTGGTTTGCTCGCTCCGCCACTTCCGCTGCAACTCTGCCATTCCGAGCTCCTGCAATCCAGCAGCAGATTGTGCAGTATGACTGAAAGCCATTGTCATATGTATGACTTTTAGCGGTCCTCGGAGCAGCAATGCAATGTTGTTTTGCTCGCTCCGCCACTTCCGCTGCAACTCTGCCATCCTGATCTCCAGCGACCTGGCTGCTCTCCCAGCCAGCAGCACTGTGCGGTCGCACCTACCCCAGCCTACCCCGTGCTCCCATAGCTCATGAACCCTGGACAGTAGTAAGGAGCAGTTGAACTATAGTCTTAGCAAGTGCAGAATGGTGGTGCAATGTGCCTTTGGATGTTTACAAGCTCGCTGCCACTGTTGATCAGACCTCAGTGCAACTAGCACTTGCATTGTTATTGCTGCTTGCTGTGTGCTACATAATATCTGTGAGAGTAACAGGGAGACGTTTATGGCGAGGTGGGAGGTTGATGCAAATCGCCTGGTGTCCGATTTTGAGCGGACAGACACCAGGGCGATTAGAAGAGCACAGCAAGGCGCACTGTGCATCACAGAGACTTTGGCCTGGTCTACACTACAGGTTTAGGTCGACTTTAGCAGCGTTAAATCGAATTAAGCCTGGACACGTCCACACGACGAAGCCCTTTCTTTCGACTTAAAGGGTCCTTTAAACCGGTTTCTTTACACCACCTTCGACGAGGGGATTAGCGATAAAATCGGCCTTTGCGGGTCGGAATTGGGGTAGTGTGGACGGAATTCGACGTTATTGGCCTCAGGGAGCTATCCCACAGTGCTTCATTGTGACCGCTCTGGACAGCACTCTCAACTCAGATGCACTGACCAGGTAGACAGGAAAAGACCCGCGAACATTTGAATTTCATTTCCTGTTTGCTCAGCGTGGAGAGCACAGGGGACCACGCAGAGCTCATCAGCACAGGTAACCGTGATGGAGTCCCAGGATCGCAAAAGATCTCCAGCATGGACCGAACAGGAGGTACGGGATCTGCTCGCCATATGGGGAGATGAAGCAGTGCTAGCTGAACTCCGTAGCAGTAAAAGAAATGGCAAAGTATTAGAAAAGGTCTCCAAGGCCATGAAGGACCGAGGACATAACAGGGACACACAGCAGTGCCGCGTGAAAATTAAGGAGCTACGGCAAGCCTACCACAAAGCCAGAGAAGCAAACAGAAGGTCCGGGGCAGAGCCGCAAACTTGCCGCTTCTACGCGGAGCTGCATGCCATTCTAGGGGGTGCAGCCACCACTACCCCAACCATGTGCTATGACTCCATCAATGGAGAAACACACAGGGAAGAGGGTTCGGGGAACGAGGAAGATGAGGATGGAGGTAATGTAGGTAGCTCACAGCAGCAAGGAAGCGGAGAAACTGGTTTCCCCAACAGACAGGATATGTTTGTCACCCTGGACCTGGAACCAGTAACCCCCGAACTCACCCAAGACCCTGAGGGCACACAGGAGACCTCTGGTGAGTGTACCTTTGTAAATATTACACATGGTTTAAAAGCAAGCGTGTTTAATGATTAATGATTAATTTGCCCTGGCAATCGCGGCCAGTACAGCTACTGGAAACTTCTGTTAACGTGTATGGGGATGGAGCGGAAATCCTCCAGGGACATCTCCAGAAAGCTCTCCTTCATGTACTCCCAAAGCCTTTGCAAAAGGTTTCTGGGGAGGGCTGCCTTATCCCGTCCGCCATGGTAGGACACTTTATCACACCAGGCCAGTAGCACGTAGTCTGGAATCATTGCATAACAAAGCATGGCAGTGTATGGTCCCGGTGTTTCCTGGCATGCAGACAACATCCATTCCTTATCTCTCTTTGTTATCCTCAGGAGAGTGATATCATTCACCTGGTTGAAATGGGGTGATATCATTCACCTGGTTGAAATGGGGTGATTTTATTAAGGGGACATTCAGAGGTGCCCGTTCCTGCTCTTCTGAACAGAAATGTTCCCCGCTGTTAACCACGCGGTGGGGGGAGGGGTGAAGTGATCATCCCAGAGAATCGTGTGTGTGTGTGTGGGTGGGTGGTTTACTTGGGTTTGTGCTGCATGTTAACCCGGAAACCGCAGCCCCTCCTTTTACATTGAAAACCCATTTTAAATGGCCAACCCAATTCATCCTTGATATGGGAAATGCACTGCTGTTTGAAACCATTCCCACATGTTAAGAAGGTTAAAAAAGCCAAAAGACTGTGGCTTACCATGGCTGCCTGCAAGCCGAAATCTGTTGCCTGGCACTGCGTGAGTGATCTCTCATACCAAACTGGCAGGCAGAGGAAAAATGCAACCTTGTAACGAAAGAGTGTACCCATTGTTCTCTAAAATGTGTCTTTTTTTAACCACCTCTCCCTTCTCCTCCACCAGCTGCAAATGTTTCTCCTTCGCAGAGGCTAGTGAACATTAGAAAGAGAAAACGGAGGACGCGGGGCGATATGTTCACGGAGCTCCAGATGTCCTCCCATGCTGATAGAGCACAGCAGAATACGTGGAGGCAGTCAATGTCAGGCATGAGAAAAGCACAATATGAATGAGAGGAGAGGTGGCGGGCTGAATGGCGGGATGAAAAGAGCAAGTGGCAGGCTGAAGATGATAGGTGGCGTCAGCTTGCAGACAGAAGGCAAGAGTCAATGCTTCGTCTGCTGGAGCATCAAACTGATATGCTCCAGCGTATGGTTGAGCTGCAGGAAAGGCAGCAGGAGCAGACACTGCCGCTACAGCCCCTGTGTAACCAACAGCCCTCCTCCCCAAGTTCCATAGCCTCCTCACCCAGACGCCCAAGAACACGGTGGGGGGGCCTCCGGCCACCCAGTCACTCCACCCCAGACAATTGCCTAAGCATCAGAAGGCTGGCCTTCAATAAGAGTTAAAGTTTTAAAATGCAGTGTGTCCTTTTCCATCCCTCCTCCCCCACCCATCCCAGGCTACCTTGACAATTATCCCCCTACTTGTGTGAGGAATTAATAAAGAATGCATGAATGTGAAATAACAATGACTTTATTGCCTCTGCAAGCGGTGCTCGAAGTGGGGAGGGGAGGGTGGGGGTGGTTGGTTTACAGGGAAGTAGAGTGAACCGGGTCGGGGGGGGCGGAGGGTTCATCAAGGAGAAACAAACAGAAGTTTCACACCGTAACCTGGCCAGTCACAAAACTCGCTTTCAAAGCTTCTATGATGCGCACCGCGCCCTGCTGTGCTCCTCTAACCGCCATAAATGTCTCCCCCTTACTCTCACAGATATTGTGGAGCGCACGGCAAGCAGCAATAACAATGGGGATATTCTTTTCGCTGAGGTCTGAGCGAGTCAGTAAGCTGCGCCAGCGCGCTTTTAAACGTCCAAATGCACATTCCACCACCATTCGGCACTTGCTCAGCCTGTAGTTGAACAGGTCCTGACTCCTGTCCAGGCTGCCTGTGTACGGCTTCATGAGCCATGGCATTAAGGGGTAGGCTGGGTCCCCAAGGATCACGATAGGCATTTCAACATCCCCAACGGTTACTTTCTGGTCTAGGAAGAAAGTCCCTTCCTCCAGCTTTCGAAACAGACCAGAGTGCCTGAAGACGCGAGCATCATGTACGTTTCCCGGCCATCCCACGTTGATGTTGGTGAAACGTCCCTTGTGATCCACCAGGGCTTGCAGCACCATTGAAAAGTACCCCTTGCGGTTTATGTACTCGGTGGCTTGGTGCTCCGGTGCCAAGATAGGGATATGGGTTCCGTCTATGGCCCCACCACAGTTTGGGAATCCCATTTCAGCAAAACCATCCACTATTGCCTGCACGTTGCCCAGAGTCACTACCCTTGATATCACCAGGTCTTTCATTGCCCTGTCAACTTGGATCACAGCAGCCCCCACAGTAGATTTGCCCACTGCAAATTGATTCCCGACTGACCGGTAGCTGTCTGGCGTTGCAAGCTTCCACAGGGCTATCACCACTCGCTTCTCAACTGTGAGGGCTGCTCTCATCTTGGTATTCTGGCGCTTCAGGGCAGGGGAAAGCAAGTCACAAAGTTCCATGAAAGTGCCCTTACGCATGCGAAAGTTTCGCAGCCACTGGGAATCGTCCCACACCTGCAGCACGATGCGGTCCCACCAGTCTGTGCTTGTTTCCCGGGCCCAGAATCGGCGTTCCATGCCATGAACCTGCCCCAGTGACACCATGATTTCCACATTGCTGGGGCTTGTGCCTTGTGAGAGGTCTATGTCCATGTCAATTTCCTCATCACTCTCTTCGCCGCGCTACAATTGCCTCCTCGGCTGGTCCGGGTTTCGCCTTGGCATGTCCTGGCTCTGCATATACTCCAGGACAATGCGCGTGGTGTTCATAGTGGTCATAATTGCCACGGTGATCTGAGCAGGCTCCATGATCCCCGTGCTAGGTATGGCGCCTGGTCTGAAAAAAGGCACGAAACTAGTATCTGATGGACCAGGAGAAGGAGGGAGGGAGGGAGGGCCGAGTGACGACCTGGCGTACAGGTACAGGGAATTAAAATCAAGAAAGGTGGCTGTGCATCAGGGAGAAACACAAACAACTGTCACACAGAATGGTCCCCACAAAGATTAAACTGAAAACCCTGGGTTTAGCAGGCCGTTGATTTCATGGAGGGAGGGGAAGCAAATGAATACAGAACAAATCTATTTTTTACATCTTAAGCTGGCAGCCGATGGTGCAGCATGACTGATAGCCTCTGCAGTACGATGACGATGGATACCAGTCGTAATATACCATCTTCTACCAAAAGCTAAAGGGCTGCTGCTGTGTAGCAATGCAGCCCCACTTCTTCCAGCCCCACGTCTGCCAGAACCCAGATCGCCCTCGGCCTCTTCTGGGTGCTTAGCAGACAATACTGGGCAATTGGCAGAAAATAGTATACTACAACTGATAACCATCATCATCGAGACAGTAGCATGTCTGCCCAGGTGCCCATGATTGACAGCCACTGCAGTACGACGACGACGGATACCAGTCGTAATATACCATCTTCTACCAAAGGGCAAGGGGTGGTGCAATGCAGCCCTACGGCTGCCAGCCCCACTGCTATTAGTCATGCTACACTGTCTACCGCCAAAAGGCAGTTAGCAGCTGCTGCTGTGTAGCAATGCAGTCCCACGTCTGCCGGCACCCAGAGGACATATGGTGATGGTGAGCTCAGCTGAGCTGAGCGGGCTCCATGCTTGCCGTGGTATGTTGTCTGCACAGGTAACCCAGGTAAAAAGGCGCGAATCTATTGTCTGCCGTTGCTGTGACGGAGGGGGAGGGACCTGACGACATGTACCCAGAACCTCCCGTGACACAGTTTTGCATCATCCGGGCATTGGGATCTCAACCCAGAATTCCAATGGACGGCGGAGACTGCGGGAACTGTGGGATAGCTGTGGGATAGCTACCCATAGTGCAGTGCTCCGGAAGTCGACACTAGCCTCGGTACTGTGGACGCGGTCCACCGACTAGAGCACTTAGAGCATTTTATGTGGGGACACACACAATCGGCTGTATACAACCGATTTCTATAAAACCGGCTTCTATAAATTCGAACTAATTTCGTAGTGTAGACATACCCTTTGAAAACCAGTTTCTCCTTGATGCAAACTCGCCCCCTTTGTTGATTTTAATTCCCTGTAAGTCAACCACCCTCCCCCCTTCGAAATAAAGCAACTATTGTTTTGAAACCATGCATTCTTTCTTCATTAATTAAAAATAAATGAGATAATGGAAAAGGTAGTCGTGGGTAGTTTGGGGTACATGTCATCAGTCACCCCCCTTTTCCCCCCCTCCTGCCATGAAAGCAATGGCAGACAATCCTTTCGCGCCCTTTTTCCTGGATTGCCCATGCATACGCCATAGTTCTGCAAGCGGGAGTCCGCTCAGATCAACACTGCAGTTGTGAGCATTGTAAATAAACACCTCACATTTGCCCTTGGAGATTTTAGCATATATATTGGCATTGCGTCTTTTGGAACAGAGTTCTGATAGCAATGATTCATCTCCCCATACAGCGATCAGATGAGCTCGCTACACTGGTCAAACAGGAAATGAAATTAAAAAGTTCCCGGGGCTTTTCCTGTGTACCTAATTAGTGCATCTGAGTTGAAAGTGCTGTCTTGAGCGGTCACAATGGTGCACTCTGGGATAGCTCCTGGAGGCCAATACTGTCAAATTGCATCCACACTACCCTGAATTCGACACGGCGATGTCGATTTCAGCACTAATCCCCTCGTTGGGGAGGAGTACAGAAATCGATTTTAAGAGCCCTTTAAGTCGAAAAAAAGGGCGTAATCGTATGGACGAGTGCAGGGTTAAATCGATCTAACGCTGCTAAATTCGACCTAAATTCATAGTGTAGACCAGGGCTTAGTGTTTAGCGGCTAAAGTCTCCAAAGATACTGTCATCACTGGACATACACCAGCACCACTCAGCTCCTAGTGCTGGTCCACAAATAAAGATGACAACCTACTACTGTTAATGGTTACTCCATTAGCTCAAGTGGCAGAGGTCTGAGCAGTGGAGCTAAAGTTTCCAGCGGCATCAGCGTAACATATTATAAAAGTGGCATCCCAGCCTAGAGGCGGTAGGAGAGAGAGATGTAGCCCTTGGGAGGTGCCAGAATGATGGTCACTGGTGATGATGAGGGAGGTGATAGTGATGAGAAAGATGATGGCTAGCATTTCAGGTTATTCTGCAAGGGATGGTGTGAGTATATGGATCTGCAGATGTACATTCCGTAGTATCTCTATCTACTTTACTGAGTTGGGATGTTTGTGACAGGACTAAATGTATTAATAAACAATATTTGTAAATATAAAAGAGTTTCTATAGTGTGAGTGTTGCAACTGTGCACATCAGGGTTCCCAACTGTATAATAATTTTTATAATTCTGGGCCTGATCTTGGGGGCAAGAACCTGGCAACCCTCAAAGTGATAACTGGGAATTCTTAAGAAATCTATATAATTAATACATAATCTAAAGCTCAGGCAACAAAGTGAAACAATAATAAAAATAATCCTCCACCCCTCCTGGGACATACCTAGTCTAGTGAGGCCAGGCAGTGGCATGGCTACAATGGCACAAGTGGTGCAGTTGCCAATGCCCAGAAGTTTATGGGGGCTCAACCAGATGGAGCAGTGCTCCAGCACGTCACCTGGAGCATGGCGTCGGCCAGAGGAGCAGCCGGGCCATCTCTGAGTGGCATTGCGACTGGGTACTCAGGTTTGGACTGGCTGCCCTTTGTCATGACAGAGGAGTAGTCAACCGAAACCTGAGTGGTGATGCAACCCTGTGCGCCAAGTCACAACCCCACTCATCACTCCAGTTGGACTCAGGCCATGTGAGTGTGGGTTGGGAGATGGGCACCACTGGGCAGCCAGGATTGGGAGTAGCAGCCCTAACCTGGGATGGCAGTGGAGCGCTGAACTGCTGGGTCACCAGTGAGTGGCCAGGAAGGTCTCAGGGGCAGTAGGTGAAGGGCTGGAGGGCCAGTTGTTGAAGTGTTATAGGGTGAGTGGGAAGCATCAGTGATCTGCAGGGTGAGGGATTGAGGGCAAGTGAGGTGAGATGTGAGATGTGTGGAGGGAAATAGTGGATTTTGGGGGTGATGAGGTGAGTTGTAGGCTGGGATGTTGTGGGGAAGGGAGGAAGGTTGGGGGCTATGGCCTGTGATTTGAAAAAGGGGCTATCTAATGTATTCTTGGACCAGGGACCTCTGGGGCCTTGTTACACCACTGAGCTTGGGAAGAAGGGGATAGGAATTCATGACCCTCTTGGCCTGTCCAGCTCTGGTCTCCTGGCTGTATTCTGGCCCTTCTGTTATGCGATGGCCTAGTCACTGCCTCTCACTCACCTGTAGTGAGATGTTACCACCCATTCATGTCAGGGAGCTAGTGGAGTCACAGGGAATGGAACCAATCTTTGCTACTGTTCTAAATGAAACTCCAGCTGCTTCCCCTTGTGTCGTCTCAGTTGTGTTCTCCACATATAGAGAACATCAGCTCTATATGCTGATGTTACTGGAAATTTACCTTTTTTGTCAGGCAACCTTTCAAATACTGGCATACGTCCTCTGTCACTGAACTCGTCCCCTTGATCAATCAGCGCTTCCTTCACAACTTCATGTCCATACAGCACCACAACCCGCTCTGAGCCCAAATATATTGTGAAAATTGGGCCGTACTTTGCACTGAGCTGTCAAAGTTAACACACAAAACCAGCACGTTTTAACATAAATCCACTTAATTAAGAATAAGAATGTGATCAGATCAAATTACAAATTAATGAAAGAGCTCATATGCGGCTAAGATAATACTAGTCAGAGTTTACTATTCTGATTTGGGAATTGCCTGACATTTGCTTCAGTTTCTAATCTTAATGTTCTGTTAACACTGTGTTTTTCCTAGAGAGATAGAGTGAGTGTGAAAGAAGGATCATTCTATCTGTGTTATATAATTATCTCATCCTGCTAGCAGTTGGAATTAATGCAGGTCCTTTCATTTGTGAGCTCCAGCAATTTGCACTATTTAACTAATGACAATTCAGTTCTACTCTGAAAAATGACTGTGTACAAATGACACTTCTAACGCCACAGAACTCCTGCCTCCATTTATTCATAGCAACATCTGCTGACTTTATAATGACAAGACAGTTTTTCCTTATTCCTGTCAGCCCTGCAGAGCCAGAGAGAGAGTGGAGTGAGATTCTGTTCCCCCTTTTACATTACAGATAGACTTACTGCCTAATTTCTAATCCATTACACCTGTGCAAATCAACCACAATGGGGTTACATATCTGTAACTCTTTATGGTAGGATTCAATGAGAATGAGGTTGAACAGATGTAACTGGGGGCAGAGTTTCTCCTGTTTAACTTTTATTATTTGCGATGGTGAGCAAGAAGGAAAGAAACCAACTTGGCAGTCAGATCCCAGGCTGTGGATTGCCATTCGCATGTGAGATGATGGTATTTGAGATGATAATTATAGTGAAACAATAGCATGGGCAGAACAAAGCCATTTTTTCATAGCTGACCTGCAGTTGACACCTTACCATCCCCTTGTGAAGCAGGCAAATATCATTACAGCAATTTTACAGATGGGGAAATTGAGCGCTTAGGTGACTTACTTGGATGCACCCATGGGCTACATCTGCACTTGGGGCTATGGGTTTGATTCCCAATTCGAGCAGACCTACTTATGCCATCTCTCATTGAGCTAGCCCACTAAGAACAGTGGCATAGCCACAGTAGCAGAGAGAGTGGCATGGGCTAGCTGCCCCGAGTACATACCCCAGGGGTACAAGTAGGTTTATGCTTAGAGTGGCTAGCCCACGCTTCTGCAGCTATTACTATTTTTAGAACACTAGTTTGATGGCATAAGTCTGCCCATGTGCGCTGGGAATCAGACCCCAAGCTCCAACTGTAGATGGAGCCAGAGTCTGTTGCAGAGGTAGGAATAAAAACCAGGTCTGGCTGCCATTTCTCGACAGACCCCACTAGACCACTCCCCCTACAGTGTGATTGTCTATACAGCTTGCAGTGAAGCTGGGCAGGTATATTCTGGATTACCTGTGACTGACTAAGACACCTATATTAAAAGTCATACGTTAACATGAACAGTTTATATCTAGCATTCAAGATTGATTATTTTTGCGGAGGGGGGGAGAATGAAGACTGAACTATGAGGAGTTGAGTGACATGGGATTGTCACTGTGTAAACGCCAGACATTTCACAGAGTTCTGCTTGAGCTATGCTCTGCTTAACCTCCAACGACAACCAACAGGGCCGGCTCTAGGCACCAGCAAAGCAAGCAGTTGCTTGGGGTGGCAGATTTGCAAGGGGCGCAAGAATCTAGCATGGGAGCTAAGAAGCAACAGGGGCCCCTGGGAGCTGTAGTTCCTTGGTTAGCTCCCTGCCTATAGAGGCAGCCCTGGAGCAGGGAAAGAACTACATTTCCCAGCATTCCCTTGGCCACTAGCAACAGGAAGGGGTGTGGGAAAGGAGTATGGAACTGAAATCTGCAGCTTGCTGTGAATGGTAGGAACAGAGCCAGCTCTAGGTTTTTTGCCGCCCCTCCCGCCCACACCCCCTGCTACACCAGCTTTGGCCCCCACCTGCACCCTCCTACTGCCCCAGCCCTGGGCTCTCCCCCGCCCATACCCCCTGCCACCCCAGCCCTGGTATCTCCCCCAAAGAAGGAATTGGGGGGGCTAAATGGACGGTGCACCTCTCTATCTGAAGCCTAACAAGGGAGGTATGTGGATCCCACTAGAATTTAAAATGAAAAGTAAGGGAGGGGAGGCTCTAGACCTGGGCAGCTTTAGATACAGTACCAGGCACTTAGGAGGATTTCCACTTTTGAGCCATGGAAGCAGAAATTGACTTTTCCTCTCCAGATATAGCTAATATTCAGAAAGGGAATCTAGCACCTGCCTTCCAGATTTGAACACCCTCAAAATTCAGGAGTGCTCAAGCTCAATTTGCGCAGCTGTTACTTCATTTCCCCCAAATCAAATATACTGATCCACTGTAACTTGCTGTAGAAAATATAGAATAAATTGAGCAAGAAATGCTTCCCAGTGGTTATTAGGACTGGAGTTGCTATTTTCAACAGCCATTGCTTTTTTCTTTTCCTTTAAGTTTTAGTTTTATTTGTTTCAAAGAAAGACCGTGATAGTGCATTCCCCATAGACACAAAGAATGGAACAAAAGAATAATAAAGGCACCTCAACTTTTCCTCATTTATGTAGGACAGTCTTATAATGTGCATCCAGATATCCTCCAGTCACACAAGCTGAAAATTGTTCCACTTTACTGCAGTTCTGTAACCATATGGGAACCAATCCTGTTTGTTCTGTGCACATCCAGAATTCCTGCTGAATGACCCGCCCTGGGAGCGAGTTACCAGTGACCCAGGGCTGGGGCAGCAGGAGGGTGCAGTTGGGAGGGGGAGAGCCCAGGGCTGGGGTGGGGGGGCAGCCAAAAAATTTTTTGCTTGGGGCAGCAAAAAACCTAGCACCGGCCCTGACAACCAAACACTAGATGAGAAACAAATACTTTTACCTCACGCACTGATTGGGGCAAGTTCTTCGTATTCAGCTGCAGTGCATTTCCTATGATGGGAAAAGCAACAGGGCCAGGCGGCAGCTTCCCACTTCCAGACATCTTTTTCCATGCTGAAAGGAAAAGAAGGCAAGAGATGCACATTGCCAGGAAAATAGTTGTTGCTCCCAGAGGCTCCATTACAGAGTGTAGCAATTATTCTGGGTTCTAGCAGGGAGTTTACTGGTATTTCAGAATCCACACTTTATATATTGTGTGGTGGAACAGAGCATGCAAGCTAATAGCCTCTCTCAGTTCCGCTTGGTAAACTAGATTAGTCATTGTTCAGCAAAAGACACCTGATATCAAACTCGGAATGATCTCCCTTGAACCTTTATTTGTATATCATGTGTGTTTGCCCCTCCAGCCTTTGTTCCCCATGTATTTGTCCAGAGAGGGCAAACGTTAATCATAAAGTGAATCTTTCTAAAGCGGTCCAGACGTCCATGGACTTCTCCAGTTTTGATACATATTGCATGGAGGCATGCTGTTAGCTGAAATATTACATACTTACACTGACAAAAAACTTGGTTAACATATAGTTAAGGTTTTCCCAAAGTATATTGTTGTAGGCTATGTAATATGTAGCATGTATATTTTAGATGTTGGAACATGTGAAAAGATACCAACTTGTCTGGCAAGTAAAGAGAACAGCCAGGTGAAAAGCTGAGCTAGCAACCTGATCTGGTGACCACCCACATCAGCAGTTTGGTTAGGAAAAAAACGGAGTTAGCAAACTAATCATAGTGTTAGGCAGAAAAGTGGTTAAACAATATATAATGAATAGCTTTGCAACAATGTATGTTAGGCACGCACCTGAAAATGGAGGTGCACTTGCATTTAACCCTCTGCTATGCCCTATTTCATGGACTGATCATTCACTGAAGCAGCAAATAAATGACATACTTTCTTCGGCTCAAGAGTCGGTCTGGGAACCTGTGCAGGCTGGATAGTGGGGAAAAGAACCAGTGAACAATTGTGTCCTTCTAGAACACTGAGTTCAGCGAAACTTAAACTTTTCAAAAACCAGGCACTGAAGAGTTAAGGTATTTTAAAAGCAAACTTGTGAAAACCAGGCAATTTAGAGTTAAGGTATCACCCACACAATGGTAACTGCCTCCTTGGGGCTGGGAATCATCTGTATTCACTCCAGCTGCATTCACTGAGGTGGGGCTAACTGTACGGAATGGTGGAAGAGTTAGTTGGAGCACCTGGCCAGAGCTGTGATTGTGATATGAAGTGAATGTAGGGGGGCGTGCAAGCCCCACATGGGTGTGATCAAAGCAAAGCAGTGCATGTGTACCTTGAGAGAAGCAGTATGCCTCATGTTAGCACTGCCTTGTGTAGATTGTGGCCATGTCTCCACTACAAAGTTTTGCCAATGTGAGTTACATTGTGTACAGTTGCAGGAGTTAGTACGTTGATTATGTATCAGAGGGGTAGCCGTGTTAGTCTGAATCTGTAAAAAGTAACAGAGGGTCCTGTGGCACCTTTAAGACTAACAGAAGTAAGTAAGTTACTTGCATCTGAAGAAGTGAGGTTCTTACCCACGAAAGCTTATGCTCCCAATACTTCTGTTAGTCTTAAAGGTGCCACAGGACCCTCTGTTACTTTTTACGTTGATTATGCGTGTGCGTACTTGGCTTCCTGTGTCAGCACTGTGCGTACTAGCCAAGAGTGCTTGTGCCAATGCATAGGGTGATGAGCTATAGGTAGGTCTCCCACTAAGCAACCAGCCACTGTTCAGCACACTGCTGTTTGGGTAGTTTTGGCAATGCATGGTGGGGCATAAACAAGAGATAAGGCTGCCATCCCTAGGTACCTCCAGGGAAGTGTCATCAAGATCTCTCGTGAAGATTCAAGGGACATCCCTGTGTACATAAAGAAACTGCTCCATGTGGCCCCCCTCCCAACTCTGCATAGGGGAATGAAACACAGATAACTCTACTGCTATTTGTTGTTTGTCTACCTCTTCTAGTATGAATCAATTAATGAAAATTTGATAGCTGTGTCCAGATAAGTTGGGAGAGTCATAACCGTCATGGAAAATTTATTTGCACACTTACCCAAGGTTCCTTCCCCTGCTTTGGGCTTGTCCGTGCTCGACTGTTGGGACTGGCTGGACTACGGTGGATTCAAAAATAGATCCTGGCTCGCAGCACACTGACTCCCCTCCTCGGTTGCCTGTCCCCATTCTCCTCCTCCTCCTCCACCTCTCGGTTCAAGGCAGGGTCCTGTGACCTGGGATCCTCTGAGGTATCCACGGTGGTGTGAAGGGTCAGGCTGGTTCAGAGCTGTGCCTGCCCAGCCTCTTCTCCCCACAGGCCCAGTATCCCCTCACTACTCCAGGTGTGTAGCCAGCATGGTCAGCTGGGAAGTTGCACAGAACACTGGAGAGCTGCTAGGGGTGCTCACTCAGTTGGACAATCAGGAAAAGGCATTTAAAAAAAATCATGGATGTTTTAAGTGTGGGGAGAGGGTAGCTTCCAGTCTACGTGACCACTGGGCAGTGGAGTTCACAATTGTGACAAGAGCGGCCAGCGTCGGGCATTGTGGGACAGTTGCTGGAGACTGTTAGGGTCAACTCGTGCTGAATTGACATATGTACATGAACCATGGCTCAATGCCAGTCGGGGAGGTGACATTACTATGTCAGCGTAACGGTGCACATACATCAGTGGGAGACAACTTGAAGGGGAGACCTATGCACAACTACGTCAATGCACAGCAGCTTTGGCACCTGGGAAAGAATTCCCTGTTGTAACTCAAAGAACCTCCTGTAGTAGTCTCAGCCGAGGTTCGGCCCTCAGCGGGGCTGTGGGGTACCCTACCGCCTCGCTCTGGTCTGCCGTCAGTCCTGGTCCAGCAGTAGTGTGGGACAGCAAACACACGGTTAGGGGCTCAGGCCCTTAAGCAGGGGCTGAGCCAATAGGTCAGAAAAAGCCCCGGGCCCTCAATCAAGGCGGGGCAGCAACCATGCAGTCTGGAGCTCAGGTCCTCAAGCAGGGGCTGAGCCAATAGTTCGGGAACCCAGGCCCTTAAGCAGGGGCTGAGTCAATGTTTGTAGCAGCCCAGGCCCTAGGTCAGGGCGGGACAGCAATCAAATAGGCAATCAGGAACCCAGCCTCTCTAGGCCAGAGAAAAGGGGGAGTCTGCCACCCAAGGAGTGGGTGGCAGGGGGGACGCAGGCCCTCCCACTCCACTGCGTCCCAGCCCGGGGTCCTAGGAGCAGTGGAAACTCGCTGCTGTCAGTGGGGCTCCTGGCCGCAACACACTGACATAGGCTCTGGCAGTGCTGCAGCCAGACTGGGGTCGGCTGCCCCCGGGCTACTTCCATACTCCCCCTCTTATGGTACCTGGGCCGTGCTAGTGTCCTCAGTGCTCTCCACCAGCATCGGTTCCTCCGGGTAGGTAGGGAAGGATAGGTTCGGCTCCTCCTCCGGTTAGCAGGAAAGGGGCAAGCTTGGCCAGTCCTCCTCAGGGTAGCGGGCGAGGGGTAGGCTTGGCTGGCCTGGTGAGTCAGCAGGCCGGTCACAGCCTGCGGCTGTCTCCCAAGTGGGAGCCTGGCCACAGACATCTGCTCTCTCCGCCGGCTTATTCTCCACTGAGCTCGGCAAGTGGGCTTTTATACTTCCGGGTCGGCGCCGTGACCTCTGAGGGGCAGGCGCCGGACCCGGTGGCTCCACCCACGTTGGTATTAGGGGAGGTTCGGCCCTCAGAGGGGCTGTGGGGTATCCCACTGCCTCACTACACCCCCGCCCTCCTCAAGGCTGGCTCCCGTCCCTGGAGCCAGACCCGTCCAACTCTCCCAGGCGGGACAAGAAGTCCACGTTCGCGTGGTTCTTACCGGCCCTATGGCGGACGGTATAAGCATAGGCTGTAGTGCCAGGTACCATCACGTTAGCCTCATATTATTGTTCTTCATTCGGGCCAATCACCGTAGCGTGGCATGGTCAGTGACCAGTATGAAGGGGTCCCTAGGATGTAATAACGCAGGGCTTCACAGGCCCATTTTACTGCCAGGGCCTCCTTCACTATTACGGCGTAGTGCCTTTCTCGCGGGAATAATTTCCGGCTGAGATATGTAACTGGGTGCTCCTCCCCATCCACCTCCTGAGATAGGACTGACCCTAGTCCTACCTCCGAGGCGTTGGTCTGGAGGACGAACCCTCGGTTAAAGTCAGGACTGTACAGGACGGGTTCATGGCAGAGACAGTCTTTGAGGGCCCGGAAGGCGCTGTCACACTCCGGAGTCCATTCCACTTGTCTGGGACGGGTTTTGGTGAGGAGATCTGTTAAAGGGGCTGTGCTGGAGGCAAAATCGGGCATGAACCTCCGGTAATAGCCCGCAAGTCCGAGAAATTGGTGTACGTGGTGCTTCGTAGTGGGTGGTGGGCATGCCACTAGGGCTTGAACCTTTCCCACAAGCGGTTTCACTTGTCCCCCTCCAATTGTGTAGCCCAGGTAGGTGGTCTCCTGCCACCCGATACGGCATTTCTTTGGGTTGGCGGTTAACCCTGCGGCTCGTAAAGACCTCAGGACAGCCGCTACCTGCTCCAGGTGGTTCTCCCACTGGTCGCTATAAATGACAACATCGTCCAGGTATGCAGCCGCGTACTCTCGATGAGGAAGAAGGAGGCGGTCCATGAGCCGCTGGAACGTCGCGGGGGCACCATGGAGACTGAAGGGCATCCGGGTGAATTGGTAGAGGCCCGTGGCGGTGGCGAAAGCAGTTTTTTCCTGTGACGTGGGGTCGAGGGGAATCTGCCAGTACCCTTTGCTTAGGTCAAGGGTCGCGAGGAAGCGGGCCTTGCCTAAATGGTCCAGCAGTTCATCTACCCGAGGCATTGGGTAGGCGTCGACTTTGAGATAGAATTAACATGGCGGAAATTGATGCAAAAGTGCTGTGTGTCGTCCGGTTTGGGAACCAGGACTACTGGGCTGAGCCACTCGCTTTGTGATGGTTCAATGACGCCCAGCTCTAGCATTGCTCGGACTTCCTCCTCAACGGCCTGCCGCATACGATACGGTAGGGGTCTCGTTGACTCTCGGATCACCACCCCTGGCTCCATCTGAATGGTTTGGTACACAAGGGTCATGTAGTCCGGCTGGGTGGTGAACGTCCCATGGAACGCCTGCAGGAGGCACCCGGTCTGTTTTCGTTGTTCTACAGTTAAAGACTCTCCGAGCTGAGGTGTTGTGACGTCTTCAGTCGGCGTAACCCAGGGCCCTAACTCGGGCTCTAGTGGACAGGGATTAATTAAAAGGCCTTCCCGTTCCCGCCAGGGTTTCAGGAGGTTGATGTGGTACTGCTGGACTTTTCTCTGGCGTCTGGCTGGTTAATCTCATAAGTGACCGGCCCGATCTTCCGGATCACTTCATATGGCCCCTGCCACCGAGCCAGTAGTTTTGACTCACTGGAGGGTAAGAGAAGTAGAACCTGGTCGCCAGGTTGGAACTCGCGGACTCGGGCTTCTCGGTTATATGTTTGGGCCTGAGCTTCTTGTGCGACCTTCAAATTTTCTTGAGCTAGAGTTCCGGCTTGTGCTAGACGTCCCTGAAGCTGGAGGACATACTGTAGAAGGCCCTGAGTGGGTGACAGTGTTTGCTCCCAGATCTCTCTCATGGGATCCAGCAGTCCCCTCGGACGACGGCCATACAACAGCTCGAAGGGAGAGAATTTTGTGGAGGCCTGGGGTACTTCACGGACAGCCAGGGGCAATGGTGGTATAAACTGGTCCCATCGGCGCAGGTCCTCGGGGGAGAACTTGCGCAGCATGTCTTTCAGGGTGCGGTTGAACTGCTCGACCAGGCCATCAGTTTGCGGGTGGTACACAGAGGTGCGTAGCTGCTTAATCCCAAGGAGTCTGCAGACCTGCCGCAGCAACCGGGAGGTAAAGTTGGTACCCTGGTCGGTGAGGATCTCCCAGGGAAAGCCCACGCGGGCAAAGACCTTGACGAGTTCGTCGGCAATGGTCCTGGTGGTGATGCTCCGGAGTGGGACGGGTTCAGGGAAGCAGGTAGCGTAGTCCACAATGACAAGGATGTATAGAAACCCAGCCCGGCTCCTCGGAAGGGGTCCCACCAAATCCATGGCCACCTGCTCGAATAGGGTCTCCATAATGGGCATAGGGATTAGTGGGGCCAGGGCCGTCCGTGGGGGAGCGGCAAGCTGGCACTCTGGACAGGAGCTACAGTAATTTCGCACCTCCTGGTGCACCCCAGGCCAGAAAAACCGGGACAGAATCCGGGCAAGGGTCTTTTCCTGACCCAGGTGTCCGGCCACGGGGACGTCGTGGGCGAGCTTCATCACTGCTCGTCGGTGGCACCGAGGCACCATCAGTTGTCTCTAGACCTCCCCGGTGCGGGAATCTCAGTTCATCCGATAGAGGCGGTCGTGTCGTAGCTTGAAACGGGGCCATACCTTGGCCCGGGCGGGATCAATCAGACTGTCGTCTACTGCCGCCAGCTGTTCATATGCCCGACTCAGGGTGGGATTCTCCTTCTGGTCTCGGCAGAAGTCCGTACCGATCTGAGGGTCATCTGCCGATGTTAGTGGGAGTCTTTAGGCACGCCTTCCTGGCTCCGATGTCCCACTTCTTCAGCCTCCTCTGCGGGGTCCTCGCGGCAGTCCCCCTCCAAGGCTGGGGTGATATCAGGACTCTCCTGCGCATGGGAACCCAGGACGCACGGGAACTCTGGCCAGCCCCGCCCCAAGATCACGGGGTAGGCGAGTCGTGGGACCAGGCCAACCACCATGGTCCGCGTGACTCCGTCGACGGTCAGTGGGACTCGGGCACTGGCGTAAGGTCGAACGTCACCATGGATGCACTGCAATAAAATGTTCCCCTGCTGGGGGTCTTCAGGGAAGCCCAGGCTTTGGCGGACTAGGGTCTGTCCACAGCCAGAGTCAACCAGGGTCCGCATCTGGCAGTCTCCGACAATTACGGTCACGGTGACCTTGGTAGTCTGCGGCGGTCAGGCACGGTTCTCTCCGGCGCAAACGTGCCCAAAGCTGCAGTCCATCTCAGTGCAGTCCCGTTGGAGATGCCCACGCTTCCCACAGGAGAAACAGGGCCCGATTTTGGGTCGCCCGGGTCGGGCTGAGCCTCCCCCCTGGTTCCTAGGGAGACTCCGCGGGCCGCGGCCAGTCCCGGTCTTGGGCCCCATGGGGGCAGGCCGAGGGGGACCCTCGGGATGTCTATACTGGGGCTTCTGACTCTGCGGGGGATTCCGTGGTTCGACTCGGGTGCTCGTCCGTCTCTCGGGGTTGGGGCGATCAAGCCCTGGAGGGTGGCCCCTCATAACTGGCCCGACCGGGGCTTCCTCCGCCAGGAAGTCCTCCATGAGGGTGACGGCAGCTGCTACAATTGGAGGCCGGTGACAGAGGACCCAAGCCCTCCCCCGTGATGGGAGCATGTGGATGAACTGTTCCAACAGGATTTGCTCAGTGAGCTCCTCGGGGTTCCGCCTGTCGGGTTATAGCCATCGCCGACACAGATCTCTCAGCTCCTAGGCCACTAACCTGGGTCGGGCGCCCGGGGTGTAGAACAGAGCCTGGAACGACTGCCGGAAGGTTTCCGGGCTGATGTCTAAGGCATCTAAAATTGCCGCCTTTACCCGGGTATAGTCTCTTGCATCCTCCATGGATAACCCCTGGTAGACCGTTTGCGCCATCCCCGTCAGGTATGGTGCCAGGAGGGTGGCCCACTGGTCTGGCGCCCACCCGGCAACATGCGCGACTTTTTCGAAGGTCACCAGAAAGGCTTCGGGGACATCCTGTGGTCCCATCTTGGTCAGTCTTACAGGCGGGGTGAATCGGGGAGCCCTGTCCGGGTCTCCCGGCAGGGACCCCGTGGGCTGGGGCAGGTCTGTTGCCAGCTGCTATAAGCATTGTTGCTGGAACTCCCGGTTTTGCACAGTCACGCCCTGTATCAGCTGCTGCTGCTGGGCTCCCAGCTGCTGGATAAGCTGCTGGTGCTGTTGGAGCTAGGCCGCCTGCTGTCGCTCCTGGCTCTCCGTCAGGAGCGTGAAGAGCTTGGTCAAATCCATTTCTCTTGTGGGGGATCGCTCCCCCCCAGACCCTTTCTCACAGGGGTCAAGGGCTCGTGCCCACATCCTGGGCAAGATGTCCCCACTTCTGGTACCACATGTAGTAGTCTCGGCCGAGGTTCGGCCCTCAGCGGGGCTGTGGGGTATCCCACCGCCTCGCTCTGGTTCACCGTCAGTCCTGGTCCAGTGGTAGTGTAGGACAGCAAACACACAGTTAGGGGCTCAGGCCCTTAAGCAGGGGCTGAGCCAATAGGTCAGAAAAAGCCCCGGGCCCTCAATCAGGGCGGGGCAGCAACCATGCAGTCTGGAGCTCAGGTCCTCAAGCAGGGGCTGAGCCAATAGTTCGGGAACCCAGGCCCTTAAGCAGGGGCTGAGTCAATGTTTGTAGCAGCCCAGGCCCTAGGTCAGGTCAGGGCGGGACAGCAATCAAATAGGCAATCAGGAACCCAGCCTCTCTAGGCCAGAGAAAAGGGGGAGTCTGCCACCCAAGGAGTGGGTGGCAGCGGGGACGCAGGCCCTCCCACTCCACTGCGTCCCAGCCCGGGGCCCTAGCAGCGGCGGAAACTCGCTGCTGTCAGTGGGGCTCCTGGCCGCAACACACTGACATAGGCTCTGGCAGTGCTGCAGCCAGACTGGGGTCGGCTGCCCCCGGGCTACTTCCACACTCCCCCTCGTATGGTACCTGGGCTGTACTCCACCAGCATCGGTCCTCGGTGCTCTCCACCAGCATCGGTTCCTCCGGGTAGGTAGCAAAGGGTAGGTTCGGCTCCTCCTCCGGATAGCAGGAAAGGGGCAGGCTCGGCTCCTCGGGGTAGCTGGAAAGGGACAGGTTCGGCTCCTCCTCGGGATAGCAGGAAACGGGCAGGCTCGGCTCTTCCACGGGATAGCTGGAAAGGGGCAGGCTTGGCCAGTTCTCCTCAGCGTAACGGGCAAGGGGTAGGGTTGGCTGGTCTGGTGAGTCAGCAGGCCGGTCGCGGCCTGCGGCTCTCTCCCAAGCCGTAGCCCGGCCACAGACGTCTGCTCTCTCCGCCGGCTTATTCTCCACTGAGCTCAGCAGGTGGGCTTTTATACTTCTGGGTCGGCACTGTGACCTCTGAGGGGCAGGCGCCAGACCCGGTGGCTCCGCTCACGTTGGTATTAGGGGAGGTTCGGCCCTAAGCGGGGCTGTGGGGTATCCCACCGCCTCGCTACACCTCCTCTTCTAGTGTCCCATCACTGGCAGTTGAAGATATTTGCTGCTGGCAGTCGCAAATCAGTTACATGCCATTGTAGCAGTCCCATTGTACCGTTCCCTCCATAAATATATCAAGCTCGGTCTTGAAGCCAGTTAGATTTTTTGCCCCCACTGCTCCCCTTGGAAGGCTGTTTCAGAATTTTACTCCTCTGATGGTTAGAAACCTTTGTTTAATTTCAAGCCTAAACTTGTTGATGGCCAGTTTATACCTATTTGTTCTTGTGTCCACAGTGGTACTTAACTTAAATACCTCCTCTTCCTGGTATTTATACCTCTGATGTATTTATTGACAGCAGTTATATCTCCCCTCAGCCTTCTTTTGGTTAGGCTAAACAAGCCAAGCTCTTTGAGTCTCCTCTCATAAGGTAGGTTTTCCATTCCTCTGATTGTCCTTGTAGCCATTCTCTGCACCTGTTCTAGTTTGAATTCATCTTTCTTAAACATGGCAATCCAGAAGTGCATACAGTATTCCAGATGAGGTCTCACCAGTGCCTTGTATAATGATACTAATACTTCCCTGTCTCTACTGGCAGTACCTCGCCTGATGCGTCCTAGGACTGCATTAGCCTTTTTCACAGCCACATCACATTGATGGCTCATAGTCATCCTGTGATCAACCAATACAGCCAGGTCTTTCTCCTCTGTCACTTCCAAATGATAAGTACCAACTTATAGCAAAAATTCTTGTTGTTAGTCCCTAAGTGCATGATCTAGCATTTTGCACTATTAAATTTCATCCCGTTTCTATTACTTCAGTTTTCAAAGTCATCCAAATCTTCTTGTATGATATTCCAGTTGTGGAAGTAGAGCAAGAACTGACAGGGATTTGAAGGGGATTTCAATGCAAACAGAACAGGAGTACTTGTGGCACCTTAGAGACTAACAAATTTATTAGAGCATAAGCTTTCGTGGGCTACTGCCCACTTCTTCGGATGCATATAGAGTGGAACATATATTGAGGAGATATATATACACACATACAGAGAGCATGAACAGGTGGGAGTTGTCTTACCAACTCTGAGAGGCCAATTAAATAAGAGAAAAAAATTTTTTTGAAGTGATAATCAAGCTAGCCCAGTACAGACAGTTTGATAAGAAGCCATTCCCAGTCCTTATTCAGTCTCTCCGCAAAAGAATTAATGGACACAAATCTGACATCAGGAATCATAATACTCAAAAACCAGTGGGAGAACATTTTAACCTGTCTGGCCATTCAATGACAGACCTGCGGGTGGCTATCTTACAACAGAAAAACTTCAAAAACAGACTCCAACGAGAGACTGCTGAGCTGGAATTGATATGCAAACTAGATACAATCAACTCAGGATTGAATAAGGACTGGTAATGGCTGAGCCATTACAAACATTGAATCTATCTCCCCTTGTAAGTATTCTCACACTTCTTATCAAACTGTCTGTACTGGGCTAGCTTGATTATCACTTCAAAAAAAACCTCTATATGCATCCGAAGAAGTGGGCACAAAAGCTTATGCTCTAATAAATTTGTTAGTCTCTGCGGTGCCACAAGTACTCCTGTTCTTTTTGCTGATACAGACTAACACGGCTGCTACTCTGAAACCTGTCAATGCAAACAGTCTCTTCTGTGAGCAAGAGTCAGGCTAGCTGTTATCCTAATAAAGCGAGACTTGTAGATGTGTGGATTGTGTGAGGCAAGTGGGAATGAACTGTGTGAGAAGTTGGGGTGTCGGAGGAGGACTGTCCGTGGGGCTGTCTGTCCCGGTTGGGCTTACGCCATCCGAACTTATTGACTGTGCAGCAAGATCAGATGCAGAGCGGTACTGGGGAACTGTTTTGCCACCCCCAATAAGGTTAGTTTGAAGTGGTACTGAGGACTTAGTTTGCCACCCTAAATAAGGTAGTTGTATGCGGTACTGGGGACTATAGTTTGGCCGCCCCCAATAAGGTTAATACATAAGGCAAATGCATTAGGTTAATGCACCGGTGCAGAGGGGTTGTGGTAACGCCCTCAGAGAAGAACACAGGTGTGTTCAGTCTGGACAGAGGAGTTGTGGTGATGCCCTCAGGTTAAAATAAAAAAAAAAGATAAAAAGAGAGAAAACCGATGCATCGTGGTATTTAGAAACAGAGGCCTTAGTGAATGTGTGTGTACACCAGTGTGAATGAGAGTCGCCGGAAGACGCCTAGAGTATTCTGCGAAGCTGTTGGCTCGTGACCAGAAAGATTCTAAAGCAAGCCCGGTGACTCTCCACCTAGAGGATCGGTAAAAGATCCGACCCACAGTGGGCTGCCTCTGCCTGGCATTGTCCAGCGAGGGAGCTACCTGGGTCTAGGAGTGTGTGAACCCATCTTCCCTCCCCTTTCATCTCCATGCGAGTCACTGACTGATCTGACCATCTCATTGGAGGCAATGAGAGTAAGCAGCGCCGTCTCTCTGAGGGCTGAAGGGAGATGTAGGAGGGTCGTGGCCATCCTCGTTAACCTCTCCTGTGTGAGTGCCCTGTAGGGTGAGACCCTTAGTTTCTGAGCCGCTAGCGGACAGGGCGTTCTCCCTGTGTGTGATTGGAAAATGGGTGGAGGACAGTCCCTCTCACCCCCTAAGGGTACCCCAGAATATTACATGTACGTACATTATGGTCCTAAAACCTGCAGATATTTAGAAAATTGGAATCTTTACATGTGTGAAAATCCATCTAAACAATGCCCACTAGAAGGTACCTTCAATCTAGATAAGATCATACATCTCAGAGGAGCTTTTAATCACCAAAAAGCCTCTGACACACAGTGGGAGCAATTTGTCTATTGAGGAAAGGAATGGGTAATTTTGGAATTCAGCTTGACCCAGAGATAAAGAGAAAGTTGCTTTGTGTTCAAAGTCAAGAATCAACGCAGACCATGCTAAGTACAAAGAAAAACTGCTTTTGGCCCCAGCTGGCTGTGAAAAAATATTGACAGAGGCAAACCAAAGGCAATACAAGTTACAGGACTCAGATTACATTTGCAAAGCTTAACTGTCCAGTGAGATCCAACAGTCTGCCTTTGCGACCCTGGAGCCGGCGTGGTTTGGGGACTCTGAAGAAGCCACAGGCAGCCAGCTTGGACTGGAATCTCTGAAAAAGATGCCCAGTAGACCCCAGGGTGTAAAAGAACAGCCCTCCCAAGAGCGGAAGCATGTTGGAAATTCTGGACAAGCTGTATACAGGATAATCTCCTGTCCACCTCTTCCCCTTCTCTGAATGTTATACACAGACGTGGCCAGTCTGGACGTACGTGTGTGAGTATGAAAGTGGCTTAGGGCTTGGGGCATTAATGTTTTTCTTCCTCTGAGTGATGTGGGAACGTTCCCAACTCTCCATACCATCAGGGGCTCGTTCACCTGCACATCTACCAATGTGATATATGCCATCATGTGCCAGCAATGCCCCTCTGCCATGTACATTGGCCAAACCGGACAGTCTCTCCGCAAAAGAATTAATGGACACAAATCTTGACATCAGGAATCATAATACTCAAAAACCAGTGGGAGAACACTTTAACCTGTCTGGTCTTTCTATGACAGACCTGTGGGTGGCTATCTTAAAACAGAAAAACTTCAAAAACAGACTCCAACGAGAGACTGCTGAGCTGGAATTGATATGCAAACTAGACACAATCAACTCAGGATTAAATAAGGACTGGGAATGGCTGAGCCATTACAAACATTGAATCTATCTCCCCTTGTAAGTATTCTCACACTTGCTTCTTATCAAACTGTCTGTACTGGGCTATCTTGATTATCACTTCAAAAGTTTTTTTTCCTCTTACTTAATTGGCCTCTCAGAGTTGGTAAGACAGCTCCCACCTGTTCATGCTCTCTGTATGTGTGTATATATATCTCCTCAATATATGTTTCACTCTATATGCATCCGAAGAAGTGGGTTGTAGCCCACGAAAGCTTATGCTCTAATAAATTTGTTAGTCTCTAAGGTGCCACAAGTACTCCTGTTCTTTTTGATGATTAAAAGTGTGTTCTCTCTCAGCTGCAGTAGGTCTGGGAACCAGACAGGGGTTTCGCAGTCCTCTCTCCACCCCAGTTGATGGGGAAGGGTGGCAGGTGGATCTACTCCCAGTCGTAGCAGGACTGGGAATAGAGGAGTTGGGGAATAAGGGAAGAGATGTGTACCTGACAGCTAGAGAGAAAATTGAACAGTTAAACGCCAATTGGCTGTGTGTTCTGTCCAGGTGGAAAGCCTCATGGGGGAGGACTCGGGTAGCCTTGTGAGTAAGAATGTTTAAGGGAAGAGACCAGGAAGGGTGGGGGCTAGTTGAGAAGCCCACCCTTCTAGCTAAATTGGTAGTGGAACAAAGCCGGTGCCCAGGGAAGGGACGGTTCAGCGAGGAAAGCAGGATTGGGCCCAAGTGGGCAAGCAACAGATAGAGAGACTGGAAAACAGGTTAGAAAGTTTGAGGGCATAGTGGAAGGAAGGAGTAAGTAAGTATAAGCATGGGGATTTCAAATCCCCAGGACAATACTTGAAATGGTGATTTGAGTTGATAACAAGTGGCCGTTGGGAGACAAGCAGGTGATTTAAGGAAAGAGTGAGAAGTTATCTCTGTAGTTGCTGGAGGGAACAGCAGTTGAACTTTGTAAAAATGCTAAAGGGGAAAGTTCTTGCTGTCTTTGAAATGTTTGTAAATAAATCCATGCAAAGAAATTATTTGATTGCAATCATTTGGCTATGAACAATTTAGTCGAATTAGCTAAAGAAATGTATACAGTGCTATTTAATTAAAATCCTATTAGGCTCTAAGGGGCTACAATAAGTAGTGTTTTCTTTCAGATCACTGTGTGTTTGAAAGTAGGAGTTAGAAGTAAAAGGCAATCAAAATTCTGGTAAAGTTAATTGTGTCCCTTTTTAAGTAAGAATCTTTAAGCTGTGGATAGCTTTGGATCCAGAAGCAAGCCAGAAAGCATCTGTATTAATGCAAATTATCTAACTGATAAGGTAGAAGCCACTGAATCCTGGGCTGCCTATGAAACAAATACAAGAAAATATGGGGTAATTCCTCTGTTTTGCCTGAAATCAACAAGGGTATTTGTATATTTTAAGCAATGACTGACTGCCCAGAATGGGTAGACCTCTGGTTTTTGTCTTTCAGATAATCAGAGAAATCTGATGCCAGCTGAAAAGCAATCAACATACCATACATTTACTGGCATAATAGGAATTATGTTCTGTGTTCTACGTCCTGTCTTGTGGTGTTTGTCTCATGGCCAGAATTGTTGTGTTTAATATTTTCATAGGATAGTCTAGTTTAAAATCAAACAGAAGTGTTAAATTAAAATGCAGCTACTTGTTTTATTCAACCTGAAATACAAAGTGTTTGGATAAATCAGGAAAATGTGATATACTAAAGTCTAACACATTTGCTTAAGAAAAAGAAACTTCATTGGCCAGATCTTTTAATTGAAAAAATTGTTGTTAAACTTTGCACACCAACAGTCTTTGGAAACAAGGACATGAAAGGTTAACCCACTCCCCATATTGCACATGGGATCCTTCTCGCTACCTCAGATTTCTAGCCAGACGGCTGGGGAGGGAGGGAAGCTATTGGACACCAGAGGTTGTACTGAGGGACTCCTCAAAAGTGGGTGTGCTCCTCCTGGCTTGTTGCTCCAAAGCTCTGTAATAAAGTTATTTTACTGGAAGCGTGTATGTGGCATACATTGAATAATAAGACTAAAGTACTGTATAATGGCAATATGTATGTGTTCATTGCGGGAAAAAGGTGTATGAGTGGAGAGTGGAAGTTAGAAACAGAGGCCTTAGTGAACATGTGTGTACACCAGTGTGAATGAGAGTCACCGGAAGGTTAAAGAAGATGGGGAGAAGGAAAAAGAACACAACAGTCCAGAAGATAAGACGCTGGCCCCGTTCAAGGACCCTACTCATGGCTGGGACTTGGCTCGAGCCAACAAAAGGGGGAGGGGGCGCTTGAATGTGCCCAAGCAGCTGTAAAATCTGCAAACACTGCCAGGCATTAATGAAACGTGTCAGGTTTCTTTTCTCACAGGTAAAAGAAGCATTACCTAAAGACCCTAGCAGCCCTGCCATTTATTGAAACCAGGAGACTGAGTCTACGTAAGATCCATCAACGAAAGACTGCTCTGGCTCCACACTAGAAAGGCCCTTACCATGTCCTGCTACCTACCAACACTACTGTAAAGTGTCAAGGACTGACTGTCTGGACCCATGCTTCTCACTGCAAGAAAGCTCCTCCACCTCGAAATAATTCCACTCGATCAGCCTGTCTCTTCTTTGGGTATTTCTTTTCCTCCTTCTGGACAGCAGGAGAAAAGGACAAGGTGATGTGCTGGTAACCTCTCCCTTGTCCACTGATAGAGCTAACCTGCATTCAGTATTTGCTACAGAAACCAAAGCATTACAGGGTGATGTGCTAGTAACCTCTCCCCTGTATGATGCTGAGCCACGATTGCTTCAGGAAAGCAGAAGGAAATACTTGTTCTGCTGAAATTGCTAAAGTCCAGGAATTCCAGGCTACAAAAGATATTAAGAAACAAAGAATTATACACTGGCAGGAAAAAAACTTGTGGGACCCATGCTTGGGAATGTGGTATTGATTCGATTTTTGGGTTTATTCTACAGGCTGTGCCCTGTATTTTTGGATGAGTACCTTCAGCATACACTGCCCTCCCTAATTGGCTTCCAGATGATGAATATCAAAAGCGCCTTGCTACCACAAAATATTACCCCCACCAGCCCCTCGACCCTTGCCACCACCACTGTAATTTACCCAGATACAGACAATACCGTAAATTCTAAGTAAATTCTTGGCCAAGGCCTTCACATCTTAGTGATTTATTGAAATTTTGTTCAGAAAGATTATTCTTTAAAGTTCAGAATAGGTCATATGACCGAACAATTGAGTGGAAAACAAATGGATCGGTGGAGATAGAGTTATAGGATATCACTACAAATGAACCCCAAGAATCTGTAATTGAAATTGATGGGTTCTATAGCGAAGTAGATATGATGGCTATTCCTGGAATTTGCAATGTGTTAAATGAAAGAGGCCCTTATTGTTATTTGGTCACCCAATTAGTGAATAATCAAACGAATACCCAAAGAGTTTGTTCTGCCACTGGAAATTTTACCTGTATAGAAATTATTCTAGTAATGAATAATATAACCCGTACCTTATTGCAACCCTCCCACTTCCCTCGTGTCTTCCCAGACGAGCCCCCAAATTGTCGGAGAAAAACAGAGTTCTCACTCTCTGGTTGGGTGCAGCAAAATCAGATACTTTATTATTTCTAGTAATTGTGTGGAGGGAGAGGCTACAACTGAATCTGGCTCCTTGAATCTGCAAGCTATGGTTGGAAATATTTCAACACTCAGTACTACATACAGTACAGTTCTAGCTACAATATTACAAGAACAGTCTCTGTTGCACTATTTTGTCACTATCGATTCTGCTGAGCCAGAAACACAAAAGCACTAAATATTTATTTTAAAAGGTTTGATTCAAATTTGGTTCTAAAAGTGGCAGATGTTTCAGGTGGTTTATCTCTTTCCTAAACTATTTCTTCCATCTTTAACATAATCTAGTAATTTATGCAGGCATATAGAGACAGATGTTCCAGTGTGGTTCTGGACTGCCAGGGGAATCCGGTCCTAAAACCGGTGTAACCAGACCTGGGAGGACCACTCCATTAAAAAAGGGGCTACTTAGAACTCCAATAGGGGCTGCAGTACCATTTTTTCTCCCTGATATCTGCACAGCAGCAAAAACGGTATGGCTGGGACTTCCCTGTGTCACTGCAGCCACTAACTACAGAATCTGCCCTTTGGGATGGTTGTCGCTTGGCACAGAACTATTCTGGCATTGAAGCAACATTAGATTCTGCTTTAAGCCACCTTTATAGATGTGCACATGATTAGCATTCTGGGCACACCCCAGGGATCTAGCCTATGTGGCGTATAATTGTAGCATTAGTTAGTTTGATATCCATTGTAAGAGCTTATGAGTTGTGGAAATGCAAGAGAACATTTCCACTGGAAATAACAGCCTGTAGCTTCAAGAACTTGAAGGGAGATGCAAACTGCTTGCAGAGAGATTTCACAATAAGAATTAAATTATCATATGTTATTAGTGTTCTTCATATGCATATACAGTATTTATTTCTTTCTCCTTTATTATGCCATAGAGTAAAGAAGGTCATTATGTCAGAAATATAATGGATATATCTTCCTGTATTTATTACAGTGATGCCTTCAAATGTAATTGCCCACGTAAATGTATATACAATTACTATTCAGGTGCACAGTGTTCATAGGGTTGGGTTCAATGTGAATAGAACTGATGATTCCTTTTCTGCAAGTAAAGCAATATTTCAAAGACTGTTTGTTCAGTTTCAATCTGGAGCTAGAGTACAGTAACACAATCTGAAACAAAATCAAGTACTATTACATAATGAACAAACATTTCATTTATAAATATGTCACCTTGACAAGTCAGTGAAAAATGGAACTTAAACTAGGTCATCAAAATCTTCGTTTGGGTTCAGTCAGATGCATAAAATAAAAGACATAAACAATGTACAGTCCAGCACTTGAACTGTAAAACAATGTTATGAGAAATGCTTTAGTACTGTATTGAATGAGAGGTCTGTGCACTGCAGGACACAAATAAAAGTAGTGAGGGTTTATTAAACTATAAGTGAGCTTCCTGCCTGATTGCCTAACAATTAGACATTCATATTTTCTGCCCCAAATGGTGAGATTCACCTATAGTCAAATAACTGACTTTCTACCCAGAGGAGTTAAAAGTATTCCACAGTTTGGTAAGAAGAGAGTGAAATAAAAGGGCAGCAAGACAAAAATCTAGCAATGTGGTTATAAACACTAAAATCAATTTTGTGAAGTTCAGGGGTTCTCAAACTGAGGGTTGGGACCCCAAAATGGGGTTTGAATGGGGTTGCCAAGGCCAGTGTTAGATTTGCCGGGGTCTGAAGCCGAAGCCTGAGCACCGCCACCCAGGGCTGAGGCCTGAGGGATTCAGCCCTGGGCAAGGGGGCTAAGGTTACATGCCCCCTGCCCAGGGCAGCAGCCCTTGGACTTCAGCTTTGGCCCCTCTGCCCAAGGCGGCAGGGCTGGGGTGGGCTCGGGCTTTGGTCTGCCCTACTGGGGTCATGTAGTAATTTTTGTTGTCAGAAGGGGACCACAGTGCAATGACAAGTTAGAGCAGCTACAGAACAGCTCTCTCAGTCCCCTAAGGACTGTTCCACTAGATGGGGGCATGGCAGAGTGTATTGCAACCCAGCTCCATTTTCTCCAGCTGTCATGTCCCCTAGTGTCCCAGATATGTCCTTTGCAATTTATGCCTGCTAGGGGAATCCTCGCTTCTTCTTTAGGATAGTTTAAAGGTTACTTTGTACCACTCGGGTGATGCAGAGAGACCTTAGCAGGGCCCAGGAGCTGGCTCATAACCTCTAAAGTAGCTAGTTAACAGAACATTTATAATGTTTTATTTTTATTAATGTTATTTTACTTTTTAAAAAAAGACTGTTGAATAGATTATTTTCTTAAAGCGTTGGAATAGGCATCTAGGGTTATGTAGTTCAGATCCCTGAATCACTATAAAATAGTTTTCCGTATCTTCTTAATACAACCCTAATAGTTCATTGTCTAGTCTTGAATGGTTTTAGGGAAATGATGATTCTACAATTTCCTTTTGCAGCTTTCTCCACTGCCCAGTTGTTTTAACCGTACAAAGAAGATGTGGCCTTCCACCTTCAGTGAAACTATGGAAAAAGAAGAGTATACATTCCTTTGAATTGACATACATACTCTCATGCTTCTTCTTGCACAATGTTAAAACTCTTACACTCTTGCACTGTTAGACAAACTCCTATGGCCTGGGTTCAGCCTGTACATCTCATCACACTTTCAAGCTGACACCTCAACAAGCAAACAGCCACAAGTAGAACAACAAAAACAAAACAAACAAAAAACCCTACATTGCACTACCAAGAAGCAGCAATCTTCCAATCCAGCACTGAATGTGCAACACGATGATACTGCTGAGACTTCAGCATCATGAATGAGATGGAGTTTGCAAAAGTACCACCAAGGGATTAGATTTAAAATTTTCTTGAAATGATTTTAATGGGAGATTGAAATGTGGTTGGTATTAACAGCTTCTCCTGTTTATGTAGACTGTACCCCTGGAGAGGAGACACAAATTAATCTTGGTAAACAGAGAGAAATTGTGGGGAATCATTTGAATTTAATTTGCCTGTCGCAAAACTGCTCCTTGAATGGCTTCTTTTAAGTAACTGAGTTAAATATTTTCTGCGGTTCCATTGGACTTAGTTAAGATAATTTACTTCTGCTCATTTATAAACTGCTAGGTTATACACGATAAACCAAATAGGATTCACTAACCTTTAAAAGAAAATTCTTTTGCCCATCTATAAGCTGCTTTAGTTATCTATGATACATTGAGACAGGACTCACTGCTGATTCTGGAGATAATATACACTTATACAATACTTCCAGTATTGTCTTAACTTACCAAGAGAAGAGCACTGCCCCTAGGATAGATGCATTCTCAAAGGTGCAATCGCTCTTGAAAGCTCTCCACAGAGAGACATACAGAAGGGATTATAACTGAATTAATCATTATGTAAGCAGAGTCAGGATGAGCTCTACCCTGACATCTGGTGGTGAATTATAGTGGGGGTGGAAAGGAACTTCAGGGGCTGATCTTGTTTGCATAGGCACACCCACCTGCCTAGCCTGGGACAACAGCAACTGAAAGTGGTTACTTTGGCAGGTGTGGGACCCCAGTTCCTCTGTTATTGGGGCAGGAAGAATAAAGTGTTGTTATCCTGATTCTGTGAATCAAGGCCAGTGGAACTGTTGTATGACAGAGGGACTCACCATTAACTAAATAGCACTCGCTAGACAAGGGGCATAGGTTACAAAACCCAGTGAATTGGCACGGGGGGGTAGGGGATGATGACCGGTATGTGTACTTGATGGTATGGGGCCCCTTTTGAGGGCCTGGAACACCAATTGTTCTCTCTCTCTCTCTCTCCCCGTCCCGTTGAATAGCAGAGCTAATTTTGCTTCCGTTAGGAGTCTAGCTAGAGGTTGCTGAGCTGAATTCACTTTGGGCCAATAGTGCACCAGCACTGGGACTCCCCTACTACAAGCTGAAATCACTAAGAGCTGAAATCACTGAGTGTGGTGTTAACTAGTGGGGGAGCCTGAAGATATATTGCTAAGCAGCTGGCAGAGTGGAGCAGTTTGCGGGATGGTTGGAGCAGCCCACGGAACAGTGAGCTGAGCAGTTTGCGGTGACAGCTGGAGCAGTTCATGGGATGGCTGGTGGGGTGGCGCGGCTGGCAGAGCCAAGCAGTTTGTGGGATGGTTGGAATGGCCCACAGAACAGCGAGCGGAGCAGAGCAGAGCGGAGCTGTTTGCGGGGGCGGCTGGAGGAGTGGCGTGGTGCGGCTGGTAGAGCGGAACCATTCGTGGTGGAGGCTGCAGCAGAACTCCACGGAGAGGCGGGGCAGTCGGCCTTGCACCACGTAAGGTGCCCCTTAACACCCCGTGTGACCCCCCATTTCCACCCAGGCTGGGGGGGGGTAAAACTCTGCAGATAAACTTTTGAACTCTGGGGTGTCACTGACCAGGGGCAGAGACTTGGGGTTGTTGGACTTTGGGGTGATTGGACTTAAGACCCTGAGGGGAAAAGGACACTGCCAAACTTACGTGGAGGTGGGTCTTTTGCTCATGGTTTGTGTTATGAATCCTGTTTGTGGTGTTTCCCCAACATAATGCCGCATTGTTTCCCTCCTTTATTAAAAGGCTTTTGCTACACTCAGACTCTGTGCTTGCGAGAGGGGAAGTATTGCCTCCTAGAGGCTCCCGGGGGATGGTATGTAATTGTCCCAGGTCACTGGGTGGGGGCTTGAGCCGGTTTTGCATTGCGTTATTGAAATGGAACTTCTAGATACTGAACCCGGCCCTTGTTGCTGCCAACTCAGAGGGGCAGAAGGGTTACAATTACACTGCTCTACAGCCAAAATGCTTCTGAAATAAATGTAGTCAAACTTTATTAAGTCTGGGTCACTGAGAACGAAAATGATGCTTACAATTGTTGATTGGCTCTAGTTTTCAAGATATGCTATTGGGTCAGTATATATGACCCTTGACTTGGGAATGGCGGAGGATAAGTGAGTTATAAAGGGAAGGGATCTCAATTTAAACCAGAAATGACTAAAATACATCTTTGACTGGATCTATGAATAAATCTATGACTGGGTTTGGACAGTACTTGCTTTTTAGGCAAAACAATGAATGATGTAATCTGAAGCTGGTATTGCGTCATACATGATATGAATTGCATCATGTTATTCCTAGAAGTCATGGATGATGCAATCATAACGAAGCTTACATCACTCTGCTGAACAAATTGCCCTAGATCAGTTCTAGAAATCATACAGTGTCGTGCTCTCTTATTTGTCAGTGTTTGATTTTGCAAAGGGACACATTTCTGTTTAGCCAAAATGAGCAGAGATGCCTCGTACTTGTGTGAACAGTGCAGATAACTTCTGCTATGTTTGTAGTGAAGTGACTTTTGCATCACAAAAGCGCAGTATAACCACTATGGTAAAGAAAGCCTATCACCTTTATTTTGGCTGCAAAATTGGAGATTGGGACAAGAGGTGGGCCCCACACATATGCTGCAACACTTGTGCAACAAATCTTCGCCAGTGGTTGAACAGGAAAAGGAAATCTATGCCTTTTGCAGTGCCAATGATTTGGAGAGAGCCAACAGATCATGTCAGCAATTGTTACTTCTGCATGGTGCCTCCAGTTGGGAAAGGTGTGTCAAAGAAGAAAAAGTGGACTGTGCATTATCCAAACATTCCATCAGCTATACGCCGAGTACCCAACGGAGAAGGACTGCCGATTCCTGATGCACCAGAATCATTCTCACTTGAGTCAGACGAGCAAGAGGATGAAACTTCTGGTCCTGAACCATCAATGTCACAGGACCCACATTTTCTCCCATCCTCCTCCTCTGAACCACACCTCATAACACAAGTTGAACTGAATGACCTTGTCAGGGATTTGGAACTACCCAAGAGTAAGGCAGAGCTGTTGGGCTCCAGACTACAGCAGTGGAATCTCCTGGCAGGTGATGTTAGGGTTTCCATGTTCCGTGACCGTCAAAAGGATCTTGTCCCATTTTTCTTCATGAAAGGTGATCTTGTAGCATGCAACAACATCGATGGTGTGATGGCAGTCCTCAACATCGTTCATGATCCAGATGAGTGGAGACTGTTCATTGATTCATCGAAGACGAGTCTTAAAGATGTTTTGCCATCAATTCCAGTTGGTCATGAAGTCCATATGAAGGAAACCTATGACAACATGAAACAACTTTTGAGGTGCATAAACTATAACCAACATCAGTGGCAGCTTTGTGGCGATTTGAAGGTTGTTGCTCTCTTGCTTGGTCTGCAGACTGGATGCACAAAGTACGGCTGTTTTCTCTGCGAATGGGATAGTCGTGCAAGAGATTCCCACTACATCAAAAAAGATTGGCCACTCTGACAGTCATTGGAGCCTGGGAGGAAAAGTGTTCAGCATCCACCACTTGTTGAATCAAGAAAGATTTTGTTACCACCCTTACACATCAAGCTGGGTCTGATGAAGAACTTTGTCAAGGCCATTGACAAAACACAAGCAGCTTTCAGGTACCTCCGTGGAAAATTTCCAAGGTTAAGTGAAGCTAAGATAAAGGAAGGTGTCTTTGTTGGTCCTCAGATTCGTGAACTTCTTCAAGATGATGCATTTGACCACGCACTGCGTGGCAAGGAAAAGATGGCATGGAAAGCCTTCCAGTTAGTGGCAATAAATTTTCTCGGAAACAACAAGGCAGACAACTACAGGTTGTTGGTGGAAAACCTCCTCAAGGCATACAAAAGCCTTGGTTGCAACATGTCACTAAAGATACATTTTTTGCACTCTCATCTAGATTTTTTTCCACCGAACTGCGGAGCAGTGAGTGATGAGCACGGCGAGCAATTTCACCAGGACATTGCAACAATGGAGAAACGCTATCAGGGCAAATGGAGCCCATCAATGCTTGCAGACTATTGCTGGACAGTGACAAGAGAAACTCCATTTAATGAATACAAGAGACAAGCCAAGAAGCGCCGAATAGACACTGAATAGGATTAAACTATGTACATAATAGTTTTTTGCCTTTTGTTTCATAATAAATTTCATTTATATAACCCTTTTACTAATTTTTAAAGTGTTACATAAACAGGACAGGTGAAATATTATCATGTAAAGCAACCATAAACACATGAAAAGACCTAGGTATACAATTTATGATTAAAACTCTACTATCTACACAATATACATAGACATAAAATGTAAAAACTTAAATATCTTAGAAACAGTAGCCAATCAGTTGTTTTAATTGTCATATTTGAATTCAGCACATCAAAATACATAATAAATAGCACATTTTATCTCTGAAGCAGACGACTTCTCAAAAATTGTAGACCAGTGTTATTTATTGTTTTTTTTTTTTTACAAAAATATTATTTCATTTCCTTTCTTTAATAATAAAATAGTCACAATGAACCACTGTGAGCATTCTGCTTGCCTTTAATCATGATGCCCCCTAAGGTCTGGCAAGTACCGTATGTGACTAAAATAATGGGGGTTGCATTCCTGTTCTGGCATTGAGAGGCAATCATTACGATTTGTCCCCCCATTTCTTGTTTTAGTAATTTGGGGAATAAAATTACTCTGAGCTCAACACCTTACAACACTCCTTTCTACTCTATATGTTTAAGTGCTTTCCTGATTTGGGACGTTTTCATGAACGGGGGCTAAGACTGGTATTTGGTCCTGCTACTGAATTTATATTTCCCTTGCTTATCCTGAAACACATATAATCCTGGTTTATTCCCCAGATATTTAAAGAAATGCATTACAAAAATTCTGCAAAAATTTAGTGTTAAAATGAATTGTATTGTGATGAGGTGTACCAACCCCACACTGGGCCAGAAGAAGTTAATGAAAGGCAGTGGGGTCAGTCAGCCCTACCTCACCACACCTGCACTTGGTATCAAGCCTGGAGAAAGGAGTGAATAGGGTTGAACCCAGCTCAGCTGGGGGTAGGCCAGGAAGGAGAGAAGATCTCTGGCCCTCCCTCAGAGAGAGTAGCTGGGCAGAAATTGTGGTGCTGACTTGGACTGCTGGCATTTAGAGCCCTGCTGAAGGAAGGTATGTCTGCAACAGGGAGACCAAAGCAGTTGGGGGCAAGTGAGAGGAAGTGAGTCAGTACAGGATTCTCTGCAGTGGTGGAGGGGTGATTCCTAGTGAGGAGGGCTTTAAACTAGGTTCGACGGGGACAGGTGAGCAAAGCCCACAGGTAAGTGGGGAACATGGAGACCGGGGAGATGGGTCGGAAACGAGAGGGAGTGTGGGCTATATTGGCAGAGAGAAAGGAGAGTCAGGACAAAACTGGGAGGAAAGATCAAACCAGTATCTTAGATGCCTATATACAAATGGCTCCACGTGGTCTAGGAAGCCAAAGCCCTCCTGGCGACACCATCTTCGCAGCCAGGCATTCACCTCCATGATGCATCTGTCTCTGCCCGGGCCCCTACCTTTGACAGGAAGAATTGAAGAGAATACCACCTGCGCTCCAAACTCCTTCACCCGTACTCCCAGAGCCCTGTAGTCACTCTTGATCCGGGTGTACAAAGAGCAGGAAGACTCTGGCTGAGTTGGGCTGCTCTGTGAGGGGAGTAGAGATAATTGTCCTGTAGCAGAACCAGCTGGGTGGCAGAAAGTGTGTCTCTTTGATGTGTCTCCAGGGAAGCACTCGCAGTCTAAAAGTTAAGACTGAACTCCTGTGTTCCTCAGATGGTGTGCATCATATCGAATGAAAGTGTCTGTGTACCCATGCATGCACTTGACATGGATCATATGTATTATTTGCTGCATCCCCTTCGGGAACCTGTTGACTAGCATTATTGTGTTTAGCAGTTGGATTAAGAATTTCAAAATAACCTGTGTGCATGTCTAAAAGGGTGTCATAAGGAGGAGGGAGGAAACTTGTTCACCTTAGCCCCTAAGGATAGAACAAAAAGCAATGGGCGTAAACTGCAGCAAGGGAGGTTTAGGTTGGACATTAGGAAAAAGTTCCTAACTGTCAAGGTGCTTAAACACTGGAATAAATTGCCTAGGGAGGTTGTGGAATCTCCATCTCTGGAAATATTTAACAGTAGGTTAGATAAATGTCTATCAGGGATGGTCTAGACAGTATTTGGACCTGCTATGAGGGCAGGGGACTGGACTCGATGACCTCTTGAGGTCCCTTCTAGTCCTAGAATCTATGAATCTCTGTCAGTCTTCCCTGAAGTACTACCATTCCATACTGGTGACCTAGATAGGATTAGCTTCTCCAGATACCCATATGACTTCTTGAGTCTGAGGCCATGTCTACACAGGGAAACACAGGAAAGTGAAGATTAATTAACTAAAGGTATGACGTTAATGCATCCAAGTTAAAACATGTTATACCTCTAAGTCCCTGAGTGTCCCAGTGTGAACAAGCCCTGAGTCTCTCTCCTCTCTGCACTCCTGAGAGTGTCTCTTAAAACCCTGCTAAGTTTCTTTGTTCTCCAGTGCTTTGTCTTCACTAGGAAAAAGATGTTCTTACCTCACGTTGGCTAACCCGTGGTAACTAACACAAGGGTAAAATCCTAGGGAAGACAAAACAGTTTGTAGTTTTAACATGAGCTAGCAGGTGAAGGTAAGCCCTAGACTCCCCCATAGAGAACCTGCTAACACATGTGACAATTACAAACAGCCTTGTCTTCACTAGGATTTTACCTCAAATTAGTTAACTTGAATTACAAACACACCTTATTTTCCATAGTGAATATAAGGCCCAGAAGTTTCAAGAAGTGGTGGGACTTGCCCACCCAGGTCAAACTAATTATATAGGCTGTGCTGCGGGGGGCTAGAGTAATTGGAGGTAATTGTTCTGACATTGTCTCTTAGCAACCCTTCAGTGGACGCTACTAGGCAACCATTGTGAACTATCTCTGCCTTCTGGCCTGTGGGATGAACTTAATCAGAAATATTTGTGCAGAAAACCAAGCCAGTAATAGGGCAAGCTACAGTACAATTCAAGAGCATCCCCATAATTGTCACAGTTTTCATGTGTGATAATGAGATCCATGAAATCATGGAATCTAATTTCATTGAGATAGGATACTAAATGAAAATAGCTAAAAATAGAGAGGTCACATTAAGTCACTGGGACACTGTCCTGCCATGAGATATTTTGTTACAATGAAGTTTTTTTCCATTTTGCATGTCCGTTCTTGGATTTTAGAGCTCTACCAGACCCATAACTATTTCACATTTGGGAACAACATATACCTTCAAATCAGCGGCACTGCTATGGGTACCCGCATGGCCCCACAGTATGCCAACATTTTTATGGCTGACTTAGAACAACGCTTCCTCAGCTCTCGTCCTCTAATGCCCCTGCTCTACTTGCACTACATTGATGACATCTTCATCATCTGGACCCATGGAAAAGAAGCCCTTGAGGAATTCCACCATGATTTCAACAGTTTCCACCCGACCATCAACTGCAGCCTGGACCAGTCCACACAAGAGATCCACTTCCTGGTGTGATGTTATTGACATAAACTGGGACCGTATAGATCATTGTTGCAACCAAGGTCCTGTAGTGGCACCCAAATCTTGTATAAAGGGGGTCAAATGGGGTGTCTAGGACAAGGTTATGGTTTACTGGTTATGATTATGCTGTCTATATGTGTGTATCAGTTTTGTAGTCGAAGTTATGAATATTGGCTCTATACTATCTGTATGGCAAACTTATGCTATGCTTCTGGGTGACATCCCAGACAAGCTGAGATTAGCTCTGCCTAGCCTGCTTGATGGCCCATTAAGGACCATCAGCTATACAATGGACCCATTGAGAGAAGGCAGATACGCCTTGTAACTCAGCAAAGTATGCAGGGACTGGCCCATGTGACTCCAGGCTCCATCTTGCTGTAATTTTCCACACTAAGAACAAAGAGGTATTCTTACACCTGGAAAAGACTATATAAGGCTGATGCCTGATCTCCATCTTGTCTTCAATCCTGCTTCTTACCTCTGGAGGGACTTTGCTACAAACTGAAGCTCTGAACAAAGGACTGAGGACCCATCCCAGCTGGGGATGTATTCCAGAGACTTGATTTGAACCTGCAGTTTATTCCATCGCGGCTGCAAGCCTGAACCAAGAACTTTGCCATTACTGTATGTAATTGATTCCATTTAACCAATTCTAACTCTCATCTCTATCTTTTTCCTTTTATGAATAAACCTTTAGATTTTAGATTCTAAAGGATTGGCAACAGCGTGATTTGTGGGTAAGATCTGACTTGTATATTGACCTGGGTCTGGGGCTTGGTCCTTTGGGATCAGGAGAACCTTTTTCTTTTACTGGGGTATTGGTTTTCATAACCATTTGTCCCCATAACGTGTGGCACTGGTGGTAATACTGGGAAACTGGAGTGTCTAAGGAGATTGCTTGTGAGACTTGCGGTTAGCCAGTGGGGTGAGACCGAAGTCTTAGTCTGGCTGGTTTGGTTTGCCTTAGAGGTGGAAAAACCCCAGCTTTGGGCTGTAACTGCCCTGTTTAAGCAATCTGCCCTGAGTTGGCACTCTCAGTTGGGTTCCACCAGAACCGCATTGTCACACCTGGACACTACAGTGCTAATAAGCAATGGTCACATAAACACCACCCTATACCGGAAACCTACTGACTGCTATAGTTACCTACATGCCTCCAGCTTTCATCCAGACCACACCACACGATCCATTGTCTACAGCCAAGCTCTATAATACAATCGCATTTGCTCCAACCCCTCAGACAGAGACAAACCCGGGGTGGCATGTTTGTAGAAATTTTGGTGGTGCCCAGAACCCGCCCCTGCCCAAACTCCGCCCCCCACCTGCCCAAGGCTCTGGGAGGGAGTTTAGGTGAGGGAGGAGGTCTGGGGTGCAGGCCCTAGGCTGGGGCAGGGGATAGAGGTGCAGGGTGCAGGCTCTGGGAGGGAGTTTGGGGATGGGAGGGGTGCAGAGGGATGGGGTGCAGGGGTGAGGGCTGTGGGGTGTGGGAGGGGCTTAGGGCTTGGGCAGAGGGTTGAGGGTGCTGTGTGTGGGGGTGAAAGCTCTGACTGGAATGTGGGCTCTGGTTGGGACAGGGCTGGGGATGAGTTTGGGGGGCAGGCAGGCTGCTCCAGGACAGGGGCCAGAGAGGAGGACTCCCCCCAGCCCTTTCCCTGCTGGCAGCAGCAAGCTCTGGGGGACAAGTCCCCCTTTCCTGCTCCCCCAGCAGGACACTGTCACTGCATGTGCTCCTAGGGCCCCTGTCAGGTCCTGGAATCTCCCTCACCTCCCCCATGGTGGGTGCCAGGGCATGCTACGTGCGCCTCCTTCCCTGCTGTTTCCCCTGACTGTAGGCTCACTGGGGGGTGAGGGATGGGGCTGCCTCCTTGTCCAGCATGGGGCAGGAACAGTGACTGTGGGAGGGGGAGGAGGGAGGCTGTGCTGCTGGAGGGTCCTGCCGGAAGAGGGAAGGGTTTGAGGGGAAAGGACAGGCTCAGAGTCAGTCTGCCCTGGCAGTTAAGCAGGGGGCACTAGGACCCTGCGGCAGCAGTTGCTGCAGGGAAGCCGCATGGAGGAGACAAAGACAGAGAAGCTCTGCTCCGGGGAAAGACATGCTCTGCTCCGGAGGCGGGGAGACGGGGACAGCAAGTCAGGGCCACAGGACACTTGGGGGAGGCGGCAGGTGGGGCCGGGGGGTGGGGGCTCCGGCCCCAAATTTTGGTGGAGCTGGGTCCCTGGCTCTGAATATTGCTGGTGCCCGAGCACCACGTGGGTATGGAACTCGCCGCCTATGAGTAAAACACCTACAAGATCTCTATCAAGCGTTCTGACAACTACAATACCCACCTGCTGAAATGAAGAAACAGATTGACAGAGCCAGAAGAGTACCCAGAAGTCACCTACTACAGGACAGACCCAACAAAGAAAGTAACAGAACGCCACTAGCTAGGGTTACCATCCGTCCGTATTTCCCCGGACATGTCCGGCTTTTGCGTCTCTAAATAGCCGTCCGGGAGGAATTGGTAACAAGGTTAAAATGTCCGGGGAGGTTTTCTCCCTCGCCTCCCTCCCTCCCTTCCATGCAGAGTGTGGCTGCTGATTGGGCGGCTAGGCCGATTGACCCACTCCCATTGGCCTCCAGCAGCCAGAGCCCTCCCCTGCTCCCCTTCCCTCTCTCTATAGTCCTGTGTAACACACAAACCGACCCACCGGGCAGTGTGTTTTGCAAACACGTGGAGCCAGAATGCTAAGAGGAGTCGGGGGGGGGGGCAGTCAGAGAGCGGGGGAGTGTTGGATGGGTCCCCAGCCTCCACCTGCCATCCCCCCTCTGCGCATCCCCCCCTCCGTGGGTCCCCCCTCCCTGTCTGCCTCTCCCTTGTCTGCGTGTACTGCCAGAGCCAGCAGCAACTGCTGTCTGCTGCCCCAGGGTCCTAGTGCCCCCATCCACTAATGGGAAGACAGGCTGCCCTTACCCTGCCCTTCCACCCTAGCCCTGAGCCTCTCCAACACCCCAACCCCCCCAGCCCCAGCCCTCATCCCCACACACCCTAATCCTCTGCTCCATCCCTGAGCCCCCTCCTGCATCATGAACCCCACATCCCCAGACCCACAGCCCTCCCCCTGCATCCCCTCCTATCCCCAAACTCCCTCCCAATCCCCCTCCCCCTTCCCACACACCCCCTCCTGCCCTCAAACTTCCTCCCAAAGCCTGCACCCCCTCCCTTTGCACCGCCTCTCACCCCCAAACTCCATCCCAGAGTCTGCACCCCTCACCCCCTCCTGCACACCCACCCCCTGCCCCAGCCCAGAGCCTGCACCCAGCACCCAAACTCTATCCCAGAACCTGCACCCCTCCTGCACCCTAATCCCCAGCCCAGGACCTGCACCCCAGACCTCCTTCCCCCACCCAACTCCCCTCCCAGAGCCTTAGGCAGGTGGGGTGGGGGGTTCTGGGCACCACCAAAATTTCTACAACCCCGCCACCCATGCGAGTGGATAAGGGTCTGAGCAGTCAGGGTACAGGTAGGGTCCTGGGGGGGGGGGGCAGTTAGGGTAGGGGGTTCTCAGCAGGGGGCAGTCAGGGGACAAGAAGCAGGGGCGGTTGAGGTTCTGAGGGGAGCAGTCAGGGGGTGGGAAGTGGGAGGGAGTGGATGGGGCGGGGTGGGTCTAGGGCGGGGCTTCCCCCCCGCAGTGTCCTCTTTTTTGTTTGTGGAAATATGGTAACCCTACACTAGCCGTCACCTTCAGCCCCCAACTAAAACCTCTCCAGCACATCATCAAGCATCTACAACCTATCCTGAAGGACGATCCATCACTCTCACAGATCTTGGGAGACAGGCCAGTCCTTGCTTACAGACAGCTTCCCCCAACCTGAAGCAAATTCTCACCAGCAACCACAGACCACACAACAAAAGCACTAACCCAGGAACCTATCCTTGCAACAAAGCCCATTGCCAACTCTGTCCACATATCTATTCAGGGGACACCATCATAGGACCTAATCACATCAGCCACACTATCAGAGGCTCGTTCACCTGGACATATACCAATGTGATATATGCCATCATGTGCCAGCAATGCCCCTCTGCCATGTACATTGGCCAAACCGGACAGTCTCTACGTAAAAGAATAAATGGACACAAATCAGATGTCAAGAATTATAACATTCAAAAACCAGTCAGAGAACACTTCAATCTGCCTGCTTACTCGATTACAGACCTAAAAGTCGGAATATTACAACAACAACAAAGTCAAAAAACAGACTCAAACAAAAGACTGCTGAATTGGAATTAATTTGCAAAATGGACACCATTAAATTAGGCTTAAATAAAGACTGGGAGTGGATGGGTCATTACACAAAGTAAAACTATTTCCCCCTGTTTATTCCGCCCCCTTCCCCGCCTCCCCACCCCGCCCACTGTTCCTCACAACTTCTTGTCAACTGCTGCAAATGGATCATTTTGATTACCACTACAAAAAGTTTTTTCTCTCCTGCTGGTAATAGCTCACCTTAACTGATCACTCTTGTTAGAGTGTGTATGGTAACCCCCATTGTTACACACACACACACACACACACACACACCCCATGAATCTTCCTACTGTATTTTCCACTGCATGCATCTGATGAAGTGGGCTGTAGCCCACGAAAGCTTATGCTCAAATTAATTTGTTAGTTTCTATGATGCCACAAGTACTCCTGATCTTTTTGCGGATACATACTAACACGGCTGCTACTCTGAAACCTACAGTTATACTGACTGTCTGCCCATTTCTACAAATCAAGCCTGGGAGCATCATTTTCACAAACCCTGTCAGAAGAACCAATGCAGTGAGTCCCTAAAGCCCCAGAATTCTGCACACTGCTCCATATGGGACTAATCCTTTAGCACTAATTTGTCACTTAAATGATACGTCAGGAATATTTCAGAAGTGGAAGTACTGTGTCATGGCACTCTGTAGTTCCAGAGACAAAAACTAATAACTTTTTATCGTGTAAGTTTCAGATCTTGTTTTTGGTACAAAGCACTAGGTTTCACCCAGGCCATTCCAATGATGTTGATTGCATGTGGTCCCATCCCGTTTGTACAGTATTTATAAGTAATTATTTGATTATATGGGATTCAAAGTTTAAAGTTCTTCCCGTTGTTTTTGTATACAGATAAAAAACAATGTCCCATTTGTTATAAACCATGGCATTCGAAGTGCAGCCCTCTGCAATGATTGGCTCTGTTTTTAGATCTTTTACAAGGCTTCTCTGGTACCCAATGGAATAGATCCAGGTTTGGTTTAAGGAGTCCTGAGGCAGTCCAGTAGTGTAGGTTTTGATCTGAGAGCATTTAGATGGATTTTTATCCCGATAGCATCTGTTTCTTTGTGCTGGTATAGTATAGAGCAGGGGTCGGCAACCTTTCAGAAGTGGTGTGTCGAGTCTTCATTTATTCACTCTGATTTAAGGTTTCGCGTGCCGGTAATACATTTTAATGCTTTTTAGAAGGTCTCTCTCTATAAGTCTCTATATTATATAACTAAACTATTGTTGTATTGTAAAATAAATAAGGTTTTCAAAATGTTTAAGAAGCTTCATTTAAAATTAAATTAAAATGTTGATCTTACGCTGCNCCATAGGTTGCTGACCCCTGATGTAGTCTATCGGTTCCCCTGCTGATGGGTGTGAGAGAAATTGTTGAATCATGTTGTAAAGCCTTTGCATATGCACAATTTCCAAACAGAATGTAAGTCATTGGGCTAATCCTTCTGGTCTTTTAATCCTCTGCACGACTGAATACAGCCAATTGTACTCAAGGAACTACACAGGAGTTTGACTTCAATTGTAATACTAAATAAAAATGCTGGAGACTGAACTCCTCCAGCTAACTTTCCATTTCAGTTCTTAGGTATTCAGGATAGTAAGGAACAGGGCAGGTCCAACTCCAGAAATTAGCAGTTAAATTGTTTGCCATAGCAATGACTGAGTCATCAAACCATTGCACAAATGATATAATAAAAAAAGACATTTCCCCTCAGCGAAGGAAAGGGATAGGAGAGAATATGACTATCGCTACACAGATAGTAGCAGGATGAAGTTGGGAGGGAGGAAAAGGACTGTTTTTGCATTGCAAGAAGATGTTAACATGAGGAAGAATGGTTGGGGCCTGTTGGTGGTCAGACAAACCCCATCTTCCTTAAAACAAGTGCAGAGAATTTGTCTTGAGTGCATTTTTAGAAAGATGGCAACCGGTATTCCATGTCTGCACTCAAAACCCTGTATGTATATGTACATCTACCCACTTCCCCTCCCTCTCCATGTGCACACAGGCATAGAATCCTAATGCTCACTCTGTGGCAGAGGGTCCGCTCTGTTCCAGCAAAGCTTTGTAACGCATGTAGAGCCGAGACTCAGGGGCAGGCAAAGAAAGGCCACTGCTTAAAATGGCCCATGAGGGAGCACTCATCCTAAAATAAAATGAATGGAAAGGAAATATTAGCATCAGGAGAGCATTTCCCTCCTGTATCTTCTGCTTCCCCATATGCTATGATCTATGTTAATGACACCACATGATCCCACCTCCCAGTAAGATCACTGTTAATTCAATTTCCTTCCATTTTCAAATGAAAGCTGTATTTTATTAAATAGCAGAAATATCAAAGCCTATTTTGGAAACTGGTCTCCTAAGTATCCCAAAATTCTCATATCACGTAATTGGGCGAGAGGCTCACTGGTGTTCCTCTCTAATGGCTGCCTAACCACTCTATGGCCTTCAGCCATCACAGCAGGTGCTTTGTTCCATCAGACCTTAGTAACTATGTCAGAGATTAGGGGTCTATTACAGGAGTGGGTGGGTGAGGTTCTGTGGCCTGCAATATGCATGAGGTCAGACTAGATGATCACGATGATCCCTTCTGACCTTAACATCTACGAGCTATTGTTGTTGCTCTTGGTCACAAAGGGAGAAAACTCCATCTGATCAGGGAGGAGGCATGATGTTACTCAGAGGCATTGAATCTTAAGGAATATTCTCCTTACAAGTGATTATTGGCTCTTCAAAGGAACTGTCAGTTGCTCCTTCCCAAGATAGGAGAGTAGAAATGGCTTTATAAAGACACTGACAACATCATAGTTGTCTTCCTCACCTTGAGCCTGCCCTACAGTCTACAGTGAAACTGTCATCACACTAGAGATGTGAGTACTTTATTTTCTGTCTCTGACTCCCTTCTTTCTCCTCTTTGAAGAGGAGCCTCATCACTTGAAAAGTGGGTCCAATGCTGAGGCCCTGAGCCCTCCCAGAGTATTTTAAACCCAGACTTGACTGGGGTCTAGGCGGGATAGAGATCTCTGGCTGTGGAAGTGTTTTTCAGTGACTGCTGCACCCACACTTTCCGAATGGTGGGAGTTCGGCTCCCCGAAGTGCTGGATACTCAGGTGAGGAGGAAGCTGATCCCAGAATTACCTGCTGACTGAGGATTGATATGCCTTTGTGGCATATAAGGAGCCTTCAGTCGGGATAAAGAAGTAAGTGAGGGGCCAGAGGGATGCAGCAAATTTGCTGCGGATATCTGGTCTAGCCCTCGATGGAGCCTTCATCCTAAATAAAATGGAAACAAGAAAATATTAGTAGTGAGTTTCTGATCATAATAATTTATCAATAACCACAGCAATTTAGGGACAGTGCTATAAGGAAAACAGTGAACAGTAGAGGAGCTAAATCATTGCTGACTCCAATATTGAACGGGAAACCCCATTGAAAATAGTGGCTTAATGAATCTTTCAGGTACCTAGAAAAAGAATATTGAGGAATGGGATCTCTGAGAGGAGCCCAGACATTCAACAACACAACAGTCAAGAGATTAAGAAGGAGACATAATATGTTATATACTAAGAGCTGCCTGCAGGGTTATCTGTGAAGCTGTCAGCCTATGTGCCATTCTGAGACTGTTGGCTTAACTATGTGACTTTAACACTCATCTTTCCCGACCGCCCACACGATACAATGTGTGTAATGCAAAACTCTTTTCTTACCAAGAATCCAGCACTGATTTTACGTAGTCCGTCCTCTTCTGATGGGTACTCAGATTTTAACTGGATAAAAACAGACATTCACACTAGACATTAGTCAAATATTCTAGGGAGTTAAACAGCAATGCTCTGGCAAAAGAAATAAACTGCCTAGAATAGTAATTGAGGTTCCATCACTGGAGATGCTGAGAAATGACTTAAATCAGTGTATTCTCTATTTTCCACGCTGTAGATGATTTTGTAAGAGCGTTCCCTTTTCATGTACTTTCTCAATACTCCTTTCATTTGTACTGAGTTTATCTCTTCAAACCATCAGAAAGGGCTGTTTACTTCTGATGGTCCATGGATAATAGATAAAGAAGAACTGGGTTAGTTGAATTTATGGGAGATTCATATAGTGGAGAATCTTAAATTATGTGGGTGGGGGGAAGGAGGGGTAGAGTGGATGATTAGCCAAATTCCACCCAAACCTGATCAGCAAGGAAGCTACTCAGGAAAGGGTATGTTTCTCATCAGGACTATCATCTTGTTTTATTATCACTATACTCCGCAGGAGCAAAATACATAGATGCTGTGGTGATTGGTAATACATAAAAACCTTTGATCACTAGCTAGAGAAGGGATTATAATCGACATTCGAAGGACTTTCCCCAGGTGATTATCACCTCATAAATGACACAGGACAGGAATTTATCCAGCAATGATGTGATTTCTGCAGCTGGGCATGGTAGTCAAACTGTTTCCATATCTCATACAACAGAAATATGGAAAGGCCTTCCCTTCAGAAGCCCCCAGTGAGAAAGTGTGACAATGGACTGCTCTGCTAGTTCCTTCAGGACAAGTCCAAGATTAGGCTGGTAGCCCTTGGAAAGGCATTTAGCTTCTTTACCCCACACAGCAGCTGCTTTTTCAATTCAGTTAATGTACCACAAAATAAATTAAAAACCAGCATTTTCAACCAAGAGTGAAATAACTCCTCTGCCTTGCTGTGGCTGTTTACATAAGGGCTCTGGGAGAGTTAAGAAATGTCATAATATGCGGTCCTAGTGCTGCATTCCAGCATGTGCTCTTTGACCAGTCCTTTCCCAGATGTACCCATCATGCACCACAGAACTGGATAATACACAGGGTGCTGCCCTAGGATCATCTAGGAGCTGCTTTAGGTCTCTCATGAGTATGTTTGAAATCCCTAACCCAGGAAGTGGGCAGAACTTCTAAAATAGCTGCAATTCAGCAACCCACTAATCAGCTCTTCCACTAATACAAAGCTGAGAACTGACTTGAGCTAAATGCACTGATGGCTGGGGTTGGGCCAGGGACTTCATAATGAGGGGTGTGGTTAAATGCCATGCCAACCAGGTTTTATATCCATAAAAGGGCAATGCACATACAGCCTTGCTCTGCCTACCCAAGTGTTTGTGATCATAGTGCCCTCTCTAGAGACTAGTCCAGTCAAAGCTCAATATGAACTTAAAAAAATGTTGGTGCATTTAAAGAAATATTGATAAATGTCCTTAAATATTGAACTTTTCAAGAATGACTTTTTTGATACTAGTCACAGTGTACTGCACTCAGCTAGCAATTAACTTGCTTCCAAGAATCTTAAAAGTGACAACAATTATTAAACCAGAATGTACACTGTGGAGTAGGTAAATATTATCTCTGTTTTAAAGATGTATAAAGAGAGACTCAGTGATGATAGATATTAGGATATTTATCAACCATGAAATAAATCACTTTCTATTTATATTAATAACATTGTCTGCACTAAGGTTGTGATTGAAAGTTCACTGTAGTCCATAGGGTCTCCATTGAATGAATGCAATTGGTTTTGAATTAGGCCCTTAGATAACATAATACCTTGCTTTCAAGGATCTCAAAATGCCAAACAATAATTAATTCATAACTTTTTAAATACTTACCATTATCCCCGTTTTCAAGATGAATAAAGTGAGACACCTCAAAGGTCAATGATTGCCAAAATTAAAGTTAATCAATGCCTGAAGTGAGTGAGGAGTTTTGCTTAATCCCTAATCTACCCCCCAGAGCCCAAATTAGTGAGAATTCCTGCTGAATCTCCAGATGTAGTACAGCCCCACCACACAGACCCACAATGTGGACATTTTCTGAAAGCCACAATCTGATTAAAGTCAATGGGATTTTGTATTTTATTGTCAAAATATATCATTGAGCAGAGAACTTTGACGGACTATACTATAGTTGGATTAACCATAACAGTGGACATTCTGCTAAAATTCCTAACATGCTGAGTTACAACCTTTTATTTATTCCTTGTGTGTTACATGGGAATAGTGTAGCTTGAGAAGGACAGAAGAAATGTTTTAAGAACTCACTAATAACTAGTCTGAGACCCCTGTGGAACCACAACTCAATTAATATATAATTTACACAGTTGTGTTACATTGGCCATCTGAGAAAATTCACTTACTTCTATCAAAGGTCAGAATGCCAAGTCTCGTGTCCGACACCTCAGGGATTTCAAAAATCACTGCAGTACAGCACAGCACAGCACCAACCAGCTCTCATGGAGGCCAAGTTGAGCACTGACTTGAGCTCAGTGCGCCAATAGCTATGTGTGGGCCAGGTGATGCCATAATGAAAGATGTACCAGAATCGCCATAACAACTAGGTGCTAACTCCTAAAAAGGGAATATATTGGATCTTATGTATGTGTGTGTCCCTGCTTGGTCTGCCCAAGTTTTTGTGATTATCTTGCACTCTCTAGCCCAGAAAGAGAATAAAAGCCCAAATGTTAAGGAGATCTGAAAGTGATTCTTCTTTAGCTCAAGTGACAGAGGCGCTTTTTTTGAATTTATGATCCTGAGAGCTTAGCATGGGAAGCATAAAATACCTGGCTTCTGTTGTGTCTGTCTGCATTCAGCCTCCGATTTAATAATAGTAATTTATAACATCTGGGACAATCGTTAATTCTAGAGGAGTTTAGAAGGGGAGATTCAGGAGAGCTAGTTTCCCATTGTAGTTATGCTCCTGGTTGTCTGTGACTTGCCAAAGTTACTTAACAACCCTGCATCAGGGATAGAATGGGGATAATACCACCTAGTCTCTTCTTTTTAATTAAAGCAGTGTGGTTTTCATTATCAGGATGCTTTGGGAGAGGAAGCCAAATAATTAGTTTGTGCTATGGGGGTGCATTGAGTGCAGAGTTAAATTGATTTTGATCACTGGTTAGAAGTAGGGAGAGGGGTTTGGCCCAATCTATGAATATTATTTTAATTATATTGATTACTTAAGAATTCCCAGTTATCTGTCTGAGGTTTGATAGGTTCTTGTCCCAAACTCAGGCCTAGTATTATTAAAATTACTATTTAGTTGGGAACCCTGATGTGCACAGTTGCAACACTTACATTTTAGGAACCCTTCTGCATTTACAATAGTTAATACATTTAGCAAAGTCACAAACACTCTAACCCAGCAAGGTAGATAGAGCTGATACAGAATGTACATCTGAACATCCAGATACTCACACAATCCTTTGGAGAACAACCTGATATGTTAGCCATCACCTTCCTTATCATCACCAGTGGCCATCATCCTGGTATCTCCCAAGGGTTACATCTCTCTTTCCTCCTGCAGGCAGGCTGGGTAACAACTTTTATAATACGTTATGCTGACGCCACTATATCCAATGCATATTCAGTAGGGGTTTCTTGCCTCTTCCTTATTTGAATTTCCTTGCCCTGCTCATGTTGGGTTGCCCTTCTCCTCTAGGTTAGTCTATTAATAATCTCAGTTTATTGTAATATACATCAATTCGTTGCCATGGCACTCTTGTGGTCAGACTTCTGCAGATGTTCTAGCCTAAGATATTGGAAAGCTGGTGTTGGCTCATGTTCATGTGGTTTGCTGGTGTTGTTATGGACAGACTTCTCCCTTAAAACTCTGTTCCCAGTTCCCCAAAACTTAAGGGCTACCGTTAGGCCATTTATCTGGGCCAGAGTTCGAAGGCTTCAAGCTGTATGCTAACTGCTGAAGCCAATGTCTTGTAGGGTAGAGGCCTATAGGTTCCTTGTGTTACTGCTAAATAAAATAAATGCTAAAGGTAGTTCTATGGGCTACAAGAGGGAAAATGAATTTCCTTTTTGTGATTGGGGGGAGTTTGGGGGAGTTAGATGAACTGCTTTTTGTAGGAGTGATTTTTTGGTGGGAGGGGAAGTTGAATTAGTTTTGGCTGTTTTGGTGATGAATTGGGTGTGGTTGCTGGGAGAAGCAATGGCATTGTTTTTTTTTACTCCAGAGTGTAGGGTAGGGCTGGGAGCTGAAATGAGTTTAGTTGCTAGGATATGTTGGGCATGTGGGAAATTGCTTTGGTTTTGGCTGTTGATGTAAGGGAATTGAATCAGTTTGGGTTGCTGGTGTGGGGAGTTTGATGGGTGGAGGAAAGAGTTGAATTTTTATTTTTTCACCAAGCTGAGTTGGGGAGGAACCAGGTGAAGGGCACTGATTTGTTTTTTGGTCACTGGTGAGCCTTGTGAGAGGAGGCAGCTGAATTGCTTTTGGACTCTGGCATGCGTTTGGTGTGGGAGAGATGAATTGCATGTGGTTGCCAGGGTGCATTGCGGTGGAGGGGGGAGCTGAATGGATTCAGTTAGCTGAGGTGCATTGACATATTAATTTAGATGGAATAAATGGGCCCAAAGCCCCAAAAGTGTTAGCATGACTCTGTCACTGTCCAATATTAAACAGTTTTAAACCAGGTTTGGGGTTTGGTATAGTGACGTTGCTTAGTACCAGGGCAAACAAACCATTCTAAGGGCTAGTCTATACTAGCAATGCTAAAGCTCTGCCATGGCAGTGCTTTAACGTGGCCTGTGTGGTCGTGGCAGAGCGCTGGGAGTGACCTCTTCCAGCACTCTAAAAAACCCACCTCCACGAGGGCGTAGCTACCTCTGCTGGGAGCACAACTCCCAGTGCTGGTGCACTGTCTACATTGGTGCTTTACGGTGCTGAAAGTTGCAGCGCTGTAAATTACCAGTGTAGATAAGCCCTAAATCTTTTTCACTTTTTAACGATACAGAACAGGCAGGAGCATCCGCCCCCCAATGGAATGCCGTGTGGCGCTGCCCCTCCCCGCCGAGTGCCGCGCCGCCGGAGCGCCCCCCACCACGGAATGCCGTGCCACCGGAACCCCCCCAAGCGCCGCAGCCGTCGCCGCCCCCCCCCGCCGAACGCCACGCCGCCGGAGCGCCCCCCGCCGAGCGCCGCGCCACCGGAGCGCCCCCGCCCCTCCGCAGAATGCCGCGCCGCCCTGCCCCCCCCGCCACCCCAAGATTGGCCGCCCCTTACCAGGTGCCACCCTGAGCATGTGCTTGGTTGCCTGATGCCTGGAGCCGGCCCTGTCCACAGTGACCAGAATGGAGCTGTTCTAACATCTGTGATCTCAGTGGTGGTGGGGTAATGACACATCTCCCCCACAACAAACAACCAGATTAGATTGATAACTCCGTCCTCCTGGAAATGTAGGTAACAAGGTCGGGTGAGACCAGAGAGGTTCGCCGAGATGTTCCATGCATCACCAGGTCCATAACCTGGGACAATACCGGGTCAACTCGAGTTGCTTTCTTTCTTTTCACTTTGGATTTTTGGTATGCCATTCCCCATTTTAAAACATTACGCATCTTCTTTTCCAAAGTTTTCTTTTATTAAATATAGTTTATTATTTAAACAAATAATGAAAGAACAATTGTAACAATATACACAACTAGTAAAAATATTTAACTTCCAAGAGAACCTTTATTTACTAAATCAATTGTAACATTGAGGTTTTGGATAATATCAATACCAATAACACCATAGTTTCCTATGCTCTTTAACAAAAATCATCCTTTTAAATCTTTTGTCCCTATTTGGAATCTCATAAAAGAACTTAAGGGGACTAAACTTCTATATCCATTGATCCCAAATATTTTCTTCCATAATACTGGGGAATCATTTCTAAACATTCATTGCTTACTATCTGGGACACTTGGAAGAGAGCAAGTGGCCTCCCTATTCAGATAGCACAACTGGCTATAAACACCTTCCTCAATGACTACTTGAGTCATTGGCCTTCCCTACTCATCCACTATGAGCTATGCTACTATTCCTGGACATAGTTTTAAAGAGGGGGGCCTCTTTAAATAAACAGAATCCGTAAACTGTACCAATCCTTGCGTTTGCTCCTGGAACTCCTTGTCCATTTTTCTGAATTCTTTTCTTTTCTGGTAATTCCTCTATACTAAATAAAGAAATATAATTGGGATTACTTACTAGTCTAACTTCAAAACTACTAATTATAACTAGATAATTTTATTATTATTTTTAAACAACTATACACTCCACTATTTTTAAATGGAATTTTACTCTCTGCTTTATTAAATCCTTGTAATATTTTCCGTTAGTAAGCGTCACATCTTTTGTAGGGCTCCCCAGGTACCCTGATCAAAATGTGCCATCAACATGATCTTGTGTTGACACTGGGGAGATTGGGGGCCTCTGGCCTCCGTATGCTGCTACTTTGATGGTGGGGTTCAGCTCCCTTATGATCTGCTAACCTTCGAGCAGGTCGGCAGTGAATAACCTGTCAATTTTGTCCCTTCTCTCATATCACAATAGTCGCTTCCAAACCAAACTCCTTAATGAATCAGGGGCTCTCCATTGTCCCCTATTAGAACTTTTACCTCCCCTTTATTTTGTTGGTCCCCTCTTTCCTGAGGACCATTGTCGGAAACTGATACCTTCTCAATCTTCCTTTTTGGGGATGGCCATCCTTTCTTTTGTATTTTTTATATACAACTTTTTCATACAACAACTCCCAAGCCATACATGGCTCTGTTTTTTCCTTTAACCACTGTGTCTTTTCAGGAAGTCACATCACAGAATCCCCTCCTAGAAAGAAAGACTTTGCCACTTCCCTTTCTAGGCTATGAGGATTACTTCCATAGGGGAATTCAGAAAAGTTCTCTGGCTCTGTACCAGGGTTAACCCTCTTCCTCTCCCCCAAATGTATAAACACAGGGTTTTTTTATTTTCCCCCGATGCTTCCCAAAGCACCGCTTTCCTGGGCCATGCTGCACAGCCTGCAGCTCCTTCTACAAGCAAGCTGCTTCTTGCCAGCAATGTGCATGTCTAATCACAGTCTATTGGTACTGTGAATCTAGAACCACAGCTATTGCTGTCTGTATGCCAGTTCCCCTAAGCAGCAATCTTGCTCTTTTAATATTTCAGTTTCCTGCCGCTGCTTATCACAAGTTTGCTGCAGCTTTTCAATCTGCAGCTTATCCTTTAAAACTTTTCCTTGTAGTGTGGAGTTCTCAGCCTTAAACTGAGCCTTCTTCCTAAGACAAAGCTCTGATTGCTGCTGGAGCTGTTGAGTCTGATCTTAGGAAACTCCTGATGTCTTTGATTTCTCTAACTCCTGTATTTTTAAACCATGCTCCTTAACCACAGTTCAGATATCTGTCCCTGTTATCACAGGCATACAAGATGTCTTAGTCAACCATCAGTTACTGTACTTGCCCAATACCCTAATTTGTTCTGGGGTGTAAGGTTTCTGAGGGAACTCCTCAAGGTTGTCCCCCTCATAATACAAATTGGAGGAATCCTTAACCCAAGGATCGGTCTCTTCCTCTTTATTGTACAAGTTAGGGAAATCACCATCCCAATTCCTCCCTTCTGGCCCCTTTGCTGCCACTATCACTCCTTTTCTCACTTGCAACTCACTTTTCAGAGCATATTTTTGGCACTGACAGGCCTCGTGGCTAAAATTATTTTCTTCCTCTACATCTGAAAGCACAGCTCTCACTGCAGCTTGCCCATCTAACACTTTTTGTTTCCACTCCGTCACTTCCTACCTTAACTTGTCCTGTTCTCTGTGCCTCACGTGCCTCTTTCTGCAAGGCTATAGCCTGGGCTTCATGTGTTAAGGCAGTTGTTCTTAGAGTGTCAGCCTCTACCTTTAGGATGTCAGCTTCTCCTTTTAAGTTAGCAGCTTCTGCCTTTGAATTAGCTAATTCCTTTTATTTCTCCTCTAATGCCTTCTCTGAGGTAACAATTTGGGTAGTCTGCGCTAACATAATGGCTCTCCACATAATCAGCCTCCACTCTTGTCCCTCTTTTCTTTTAGCGCCTGTATTTCTGCCTGAGATTATCTACCAATTTCTTTTCTTCCACTAATCTTTCCTTCTCTAATGTAATAAACTCCTTTTCTAATTTAATTCTTGTTTTTCTCTCTTGTTCTAAAATTATCAACCTCTTTGTTCAAAACAGCAGTAACCATTTGTAAACCCTGTAGGGCAGCCTTTTTATTTACCTTTTTGTTTGGGCCTCCTGTACAAATTCCTTTTTTCTTAGGATTACCCCATTGATCCCATTGCTCATATAATTGGTGACATGCATCAGGTCCAATAAAAGCACCAGGCTTCCAAGGGCCATTCTGATATTTTAAAACAAAATCCTCTAACCCCACTTTTCCTAAAGGAAAATTAAATGGTAATGAATTTATGTTCTTTGCTGTCATTTTTTGTTATTTTGCACACTTAGCCAGATAATAATACCAGAGTCCTAAATTCCCTGAGTAACTCATAGACTATGGCAGGAATGTAGATTATGATTCTAGTTCCTGTCCTCTCGCTTGCAGGATTGTGTGTTTTTTTGTTCTCGTCGTGACCACAATCATGTTTCCACAAAAACAACAAAATTGCTATCCCTCCTGTTAGGGAATCTGCCATGTGTTATACAGATATCCCTTCTCAGGGGGTCTACCTCTGTTTTCCACAGAAACAGTAAACATTTATTTTATCATGGGAAATCTGGGGTCATGTCCATACCACTCTTAGAACTGTCTATTTTACAGTCCTCACTACTCTTGGGGAATTATGGCCTCCGTCTGGCTACAACCACTCCTGGATCCTTATGGGATCTAATATGATTGTCCAGTCCCTAGTTTTTACTACCTACTAAAATAAAGCCTGAGAGAGCTTCTAGTGCCATATGTCAATCATCCTCTTTTCTTAACAACTCCTGGCTGGCTCACCAAATCTGTTACCCCCAAAAACAGGTTTTGGGGCACTCCTAAAATAACGCGCCTATTGCTTCCTTAATCTGCCTTTCCTTAGGTATGGTTCTCCAGGGTAGCTAAGGAAATACTTGGAGGACATGGATACCACCTTCTGATAAGTGATTGACACTTTGTTTTGGAAGGAATACTGCTTGTATCTTTTTATTAATGTAAATAATAATCACTAATACAATGTTTTAAAACACAAAAACAGATTATTAAATAACAAATGACACAATTCCTTTTGATGTTATAAAGCACAATCCCTTATAGCTAGTTAGAGAGCATCCCAAGCTGTATTGCCCTACAGCTTGAAATGATCCTAAGTGGCTGCACCCTGTAACAAGTGATCAGTCTATCACTTTGTCTTACATACGTAAATTACCATTAACACACACTCATACATCTTTATTAACCCACGCATATGCTAACACTATACTATGCTATAACTGACAAGCTCTCTGTCTGACTTCTGTTTCTTCTGCATGTGCTCTCTCTCCAGCTCTTCCACAGATTTGCTCCACAGCTCCATCTGCTCTCTTCTCCCCTCTTGGTTCCAGCTTCTCTCAATCTCTCCCTCTCCACTAATTGTCTTAGCATTGTATAAAAGGCAGACAGTTACGTGTCAGGTCTTTTATACAATCTATTTTTAGATTCCGCATTTCATTGGCTATCTGTTATATCATCTTATTTGTTTACATTCTGTTGGCTAGCTGACTGTCAGCCCATGTGGGCCATTATCTGTCAGTCATTGTTTACCACTTTTGTAACATTTAGCCTATATTCAGTTATGACCTTTTTACCTACATTTAGTGGCTGTGACCGTTAGCCTACTTTTGTAATGCACACACGCTCAGAAATATCATGTGACCTGCAGCTTACAATTGTAGATGACCTGCAGCTTCCGATGGTGGATTGACTTATGATTATTCAAAATGGAAGCTTGGGACACAAAATGGAGTCTGAGGAATTTCACCGATATCAGGTGAGGGGCCAGAATTAATTGCTGGGCAGGAGATGGGCAAATGTTCAGAAGCTCTCACCCCAACCAGGGGCTATTTGCCTGTCAATATCAGGTGATCCTGGCTGCTTTTCCTACCTAACTTATCTGAGGGCCCTACAGATATTTTCCAAACCCACTGATTGAAAACACCTTTTGACTTCTGGGTTTGAAAAACCACTAAGCTTTTATTCAACCAGATTAAACATGCAGAATTTCTTATAAGGTTAATTTCTTGAACAGTTTCCTATCACAGAAGCCAGTTTCAAAGGTTACCCAGACACAAAGCTTTGTAGTATTAGGGGATTGTGTTGAGCAGAGGGAAGGAGACAAGGAAACATTAGACAATTTGCAAAATATTTCCAAAGGAGCAAATGTTAGGGATTTAATTTTCAGAACTGATACTTTTTACCAACTTTAAAAACAAACCCCCCACACATTCAGTTTTTTAAATTTACAAGATTGTTCCTAATTTGCCTTCTAATGGAACCTGGGTGAAATACTGGATGTCAGGAGGCTACAACACTCCATAATGCAATGAACTGATAGCTAACTTGGTGAAGGTGAAACTGTGAGTTAAAAGCTACAGTGCACCAATAATCCAGGACCAGACTGTCCCATATGTTTACTGGAAAATATCATGGGATGCCCCTGCCAGCCAATGCCTTTGTCTATTTTTAAAATTCTCCTCTGTGTATTGAAGGAGAGGTCTGTCTCTTTAAATCATACAGAACCATAGGTTCCTTCATTCTCTTTCTCCTACAGGGAATGTACTGGGAAGCAACAGTTGCTGCCACATATTCATGGCAGCAGCACCTCACATTACCCCAGAATGCACTGCAGGAGCTAGAGCCAGAGAACGAAGCTGCCTGAGCCCTGTGCAGAGTGGATCCCCACAGCAGCCTGGGGAGGGTGGAGGCAAAGGGCTGCCTGTCTCTCACCTGAGTCCTGATGGGGAATAGAGAATTTGAGCCTGGCAGGTAGCTGGGCTCAGCATGCTCCTTGCAACAGTATCTGTTTTCTGGCTGATGGAGGGTGGGTGACAGCTCCCTCAGACCTGGTTAAGCAGTGAAGAGTAGCAAGTAGCCCAGGACTTAGCCATGAAAAGGACTGCAAATAACTTGGGGGGAGAATTAAAAATGGATTTTGGTTGCAGGGGATAAGTTTTTGGGGGAGGGCATTGCATTGGTTTTGGTCACTGGGATGTGTTGAGGCTGGAGGTTTTGTTGATTTTGCTCACACGGGTATCTGAAAGCCCCCCTGCAGTGAGAAATCTATTCATTCATCCAGCTGGGGACCTGACAGGAAGTTTTTCAGTCTCCCTCTTCTTGTGGCAGTGATTTGGAATGCACACCTCTCCCCATGCCAAACGGTGGGCACCAGCCTGCTGGGAAGTTTTTCACTCCACTTCCCAACACTCAGGGAGGGACATTGGAATGTGATGGGGGTTCTCTGGCCAGGGCTTGTGTGGGTCTTGGTGTCAATGAAGATTCAAGAGATCTAGACAAACCAAGTAACCCCAGATAAGACAGCTGGGATTCTTGTACAGGACTTGAAGTGTCTGGTCAGCTGCTCTAGAAAAATGCATGGACCTACCCACCAGGTGGGGCATTCCTGATGATCACATCCATAAAGGAGCCATCCCTGAACTGTGTCTTTGTAGACTGCATGATAATGATTTACTAGGTTGAAGGAGGAGGGAAAAATTCTTAAGGTTGCCCTCCTAGGAGTTGTTTTTCCTGTTTGGTGTGAAGTGTGGCACTGTGGATTCTTAATAAATATCACATGTTGTTATGGGAAGGTAGGAGGAGTAGGAAAGAAGAACAGAAAAGCATTAGATTTTAATTTTCCAGAAATTCAGGAAGGTAGCTTGTAAATAACCACATTAGAATTTGGCCAGGAAACCTGAGTTAATGTGAAAATTACAAGTGGCTGATTCTGGAACAATGGCAATGAGTCCTTATTTGTAAAGAAGGCAGCAAAAGTGATGCTCCTTTGGAGAGCATGTTGGCCTTGCAGTTTCCTTTATTCAATTTCCTTGTGAACAGAGTGCTGCTCTTTGAAGCACAGTTGAATTTTTACACCAGTCTTTCTCTGCCCTGCAGTGGAGTAAGAACATAGAGCTGAGCCTGTGCGTTGCCTCAGAGAACTGAAGCCTGCGTGTTCCCACCCTGAACCTCTCAAGAGGCTACGTGTGGGTATTTGCCTCTTCAGGGGAATAACTATTTGCCGTAGTTCTCATGTGTGTGTTTGTGAGGTATGTAGGGTTACCCTACATCCAGTTTTTCCCGGGCATGTCCAGCTTTTCGGCAATCAAACCCCCGTCCGGCGGGAATTGCCAAAAAGCCGAACGTGTCCGGGAAAAATACCGGCCGGGCACTTCCTCTCCCGCGGCTGCTCTGCTCCTCCCCGGACTCAGACTTCGGCTCTGTTTCAGACCCAAGCTGCCCGAGCCTGCGCTACCGGCTTTGGGCAGCCCCCGTGCCTCCGCACCCTGCGCCGCCGGAGCAGAGCAGCTGGAGCCGGGGAGGAGAAGTGCCCGGCCGGGAGCCCAGGGTCCGGAGGCATAGGGGCTGCCCGAAGCCCGAGTGCTACCGGCTTCATGGTTTGCCGGGCAGCCTCCAGACCCTGCGCCCCCAGCTTGGCGCTTCCCCCCCTGGGCTCCAGCTGCACTGGGGAAGCGCCGACCGGGGGCGCAGGGTCTGGAGGCTGCCCGGCAAACCGTAAAGCCGGTAGCGCTCGGGCAGCCCTTTTCGCATGGCTGGGAGGGAGGAGGGGGAGTTAGGGCGAGGACTTTGAGGAAAGGGTGGAGTTGGGGTGGGGCCGGGGGGTGGGAAAGGGGCGGAGCTAGGGCCCGTGGAGTGTCTTCTTTTTTTATTTTTTAAATATGGTAACCCTAGAGGTATGTTGTGAGGTTTAACTAGCTCATGTGTGGGAGGCACTTTGAAGCTGAACCGTGGCCTGAGGTTTATAACTGCTAAGAATTACCAGGGCCTCACACACTTTGAAGCTTATGTAGGCCAAGCTCATTGCACACATAATAGCTCCTTTCTCCCACAAGCGTCTTCTGCATCATTCTCCCACCCCCCTCTATTTTAGGGATTCCCTGCATCTCCCCCCGCCACAGGTTCTGCGTGTCCCTTATTCCCGTTCCTCTCATACCAGTTTTATAACTGAAGAATGGTTACTATGCAAAATGATGGCTAAGGACCTCATGTTGCAGTGTTTGTGCTCCTTCTTTGTGCTGTACTACTACTAGCACTTCAAGAAGAGGACACCCAAGGGAATACAATGCTTTGCTGAGGGTCCAACTTCTCCCAGTGTACTGCAGTGCTGCACAGATGTAGTGCAGTGGAAACAATACAGGATGAGAACCGCTTCCAAAACTCATGCATTCCTACAGGTTCTCACCAGCATGTTGAGAAGGAGTAAAATGAAGAAGGCAGATTCTCCAGCAGTAGAAAGAAACACATACCAGAGAAAGAGTTGTTATATTAAATGATGGGCTAAGTGCACAGAAAAAGAAAACGAATGTGTAATATTCTAGACCTTTCTGTTTGGTGGAACTTCTCGCAATTGGGCACTATTTATTATTTCTTTGAAACTGATATACAAGGGGCAGTGTGACAAAAACATATAAACTACCTTCGGTATTTGACCATTTGCAAGGCTTAGCCAACATCTACCTGTACCCTGAGCTTGGCTACCAGCTGACATCTTTATCAGATAGGCCACCCTATGTTGACAATGATGCAGTGTGAGATCTAACATCAGTTAATACCATGCTGTTGAAGAGGCAGTGTTACCCCCAAAATGGATTTTTGGGGCACTGCTATAATAATCTGCCTATTGCCCCCTTAGTCTGTTCTTCCCAAGGTAAAAGTTTCCCGGAGTTGTTAAGGAAACACTAAAGAACACGGATATAACCTTCCGCTAAAGTAATTGACACAGGCAGTATACTTTATTTTAGAAAGAATACATCTTTTTATTAAAATAACAATCCCCTACTACTATATGATCTAAAAATCCTAAACAAGGCACAAAATCCCAGAGACACAACAGGGCTGCCCAGAGGTGTGTGTGTGTGTGTTGGGGGGGGGCGCAAGTGGGGCAATTTGCCCCAGGCCCCGCAGGGGGCCCCCACGAGAATATAGTATTCTATAGTATTGCAACTTTTTTTATGGAAGGGGCCCCCGAAATTGCTTTGCCCCAGGTCCCCTGAATCCTCTGGGCGGCCCTGAGACACAAATCCCTTAATACAAATTAAACAGCACAAACTACAATAGCATATAGTTCAAATGATTCTAAGCAAGTGATCTAGTGCAAGTGGCCAGTTTGCAACAAATTGCTGACAGCAGATCTTAAATTGCTTTAAAATTACATAGACAACATATAGTTAATGCGCACACATTAAATACTACATACCATCCTAAACTATACTTACTTAAAAGATGATTAAGCTTATTCTATAAATCGGTTACTGCTTTCTTTTAAAAATCAAATAGCTGCTGCTGTTCAGTTCCTGGTCAGTCAGCTCTGCTCCGCTTTCTTTGCAGTAGCTTTTGTATGGCTTCTCTTGCTGACGCTCCCTGCATGCCTCTCTCCTTCTCGACTCAGCTTCTGGATTCCAAAACTGTTGTTGGCAGTTGGCCTTTTATGCTACATTGTAGCTCTTTCTTTACATACCTTCCTAGTCTTAGACCGTTACCTCCCTCGCACATGCTCAATCCTGACCATTACCTCCAAATTCCGAACGACAGTTCTGACCTTTAAAACAAGTTGTGACCAGTATGAGAGGGTTCTGACCAGTTAGCTGCTTAACTGACTGAACTGTCACCCCTTACTGCACATGCCCAATAGTTGCCAATCTTGCACATGCTTACTGTTGTCCTTACCTCAGAGCTGTGATTCTGCCGAGCCCCCACACCCACACTTGGCTTTTTGCCAGGGCACCTTCCCCCCGCACCCCCCCAGAAATCCTAATTTTTTACTGAGCATGCTCAGGGTCCACAGCATCCATCTCAGGTGGAGTGATTTTTACTTATTCAAAATGGAGTTCAGAAATACACAGTAGAGACTGGAGAATTTTCTCTGGTAATATTCCCCTTCTTGAGGGTGTGATAGTATCTATTATCTGACCCTCACTTTTACTAGTGAGTTCAATGGGTGTTTGACCTTGCCCAACATTGGCTCAAGGCTCCTATTTAGGACCAAGCATGACTTTCTTCTTGTTGGCACAATACCTCACTACCCCGGATTCTGCCTTACTAGAATGATATGACCATCTTTGGCTTTATTTTAAAGCTCCTGAGCCTCCTTACATCCTGTACCGGAATAAGCTTTTCACTGCCACCAAGATTTGAAGCATTAGAATTACCATACGCAAGATGTAAATTTTTCCTGTAAAATTTACTTTTATTGATAGGATGGTAGACAGTAATCACAACCCTGTGTGTATACCAGCTTTGATTTCTATAACAGGTGTCTTCAGTTTGCCAAAACTGAGACAATTGCTACAAGCTTTTAACAATTACATTACATAAACACATATAAATGGTAACTTAATATTTATGTAACTAAATCTTAAACTATTATATAAACTTTTACAATCATTACAAAAAATTTAAGATTGCTTATGTTGCTTTCTTTTAAACTTTTACACAAACAGTGACATGCACTTGTTTACAGTTTTTAAAGTATTCTTAACAAGTTTGCCTTCAATTTCCAACTTTTCCTGAACCATTTTTAGATCTTTTAACAAACTGTTTTCAATTTCTAATCCTCTGGGCAAATTGGAATATAATAAAATTTTTCTGGTCCAAAATATTAGATATTACACAAACAATATGTTTCAGTTATCCATACAATAGGGTGCAGCATTTTATTTAAAATTCCAGTGGCAGTAGATGACCATCCCAAAAATACCTCTTTTTTTACTTGTTCCACAATTTGTTTAATTTCATCAGTTGAGTGATGTATAGTGATCATACTTTTACATGCATTTTCCTGAGCCTTTTGCAAGTATCTTTGCAAATCAGAATGGTTTAGCAATTGTTTAACTAAACTGATATTCATACTCAGTGGCACTGGGTTGACACTTTATACTTTTGGTCCTTCACTTCCTTGTATTCAACTTCAGGTAATGTAAAGTTAAAATCACATCCAATCACTGAAACTTTATTACATAAACATTGACTTTCATAAGGATTGTGTCTTGTATTAAACAAATAATTAACACTAAACTGTTCTGCATCAACTTCTAATGCATACACTTGTATTTCCTATATACACAACCACAGATCCAGTATTAAAAAATGGATTTAGTTGACAATGGCATTTTCCTTTTTTCTGGATTTAAACAGATATCATAAGATTGTATAACATCATTATTACAAATATATCCACTTCCATGTTCTTCCATACAAGTTTTAAGTTCTACTGTTTTCCATACGGTGGTTTGATTTATGGCCCATAATTTGTGTTCCATTGGTTGCATTACACTATAATTGACGTTTAATCCCAATCCCATAATAGGGGATTGCCATTCTATTTGAACATAAGACATTTCATTTTGCTGCACATTATCTGTAAAATTTATCATTTTCCACCAAGAATATAAATGTTGCTCCTAAACAGTAACCTATTTCAACATACTACTTATTTCAAATGGCAAAATACCACTTATAATCAGGAATGGAATATCTTTTACCAAACCATTGGTCCATGTTTCTGCTTATATGCAAGCTAGTGCCATAGACACATTGCTTTGAAGCACTTCTATTGTTTGTAACAGTACTAGAACTACTTCTTGCAACCTTTTCCAGCTGGGGAGTAGACTAGCTATCAAGTAATGACCAGCACTTATTTAATTGAGGGGCATTTTTAGGCGTTTAGACAAAGCACCTAAATGCTGTTCTATTGCATGTAATTTATAAGGAATACTCCCTTGTCGATACTGTTTAGTACCGTAAGACCTGTTTCTGCTCCTCCTGAAACTGTACCAAATCTCTTTTGACTCTTTCAGTAGAGGGCTTTGGTAAAATCTGAGTTTGGCTTTGCACCCATCTTTTCCATTCCTTAAGTAATGGTTTTATATACTTGCACATTGTGGTTGTATGATTGAGATGTTCATGGGGGTTAAGTCTAGCACACTCCATTTGTAAGGAATATGTGGGTTCTAATACTAACTGTCATTTGATATCTGCTTTTACCACATAAGGACCAATTTTCACTTGATTTGGCTTGGATATCCATATTACAGTAAAAGTTTTATTAAAACTATAAGAACCAATATATGGACCAATAATTTTACATATTCCACTCTGACCTTCTCATCATAGCTGTACTGCCTTCACACCAATATGAAAACACAGTTTGAGTCTTATCTTTTTCATATCCACTCCCCTGTTCTATTAGCTGACTAAACCAAGGTCCTTGTAAACTTAGCTGTCCCCTTGGTACAACCTTTTGCTGAGATGTACACTGAAATACTACCCTGCAATATCTGCCTTGTGAGTAAACATTATTAAATATCATTCTTTATACTCAGATCATTATGAGCCCACCTTATTAATATAGTTTCTTTTTCCTCTTTTATCCACTTAGGGGCATATCATGCTATAAAAGTATATTAGGAAATTGAAGGATATGGATTTTTCCATATGGGTATGAGTAGTAGTGGTTGGATTAATTGTGACAACCAGGAGACTAGTGGAGACGGCAACTATCCCAGAACCATCTCTTAACATACACTGCCATTGTCCTGACTGAACTGCTTTTTCCTGTATTATTCCTTTTTCCTCTTCTATAAACCAGTTACATCCTGTTTGTCCTGGTGAAGGGGAAATCATGGGTACATAAAACACCCCAAATAGTAGGAGCAGCAAAAGATAGAGAACATCTGTGGGTGTTTTCTGCAGCTATGTCTGTATTTTCTACAGATCCCATTGTGATCTCAATTCAGTTCTTTATATTTTGACTCTTAGGATGAGGGATTGCAAAAAAGACAGCTAACCTCAGTATTAGTAAGAGCAGTTAAATTCGGTTTTCTCCATTGTATTGTCGCTCTCAGTACTCCAGTCTCCGAACTCACACCACCATACCAAGATCCAGCAAGCACCTATGCCAAGAAGAGAGAGGATAAATAGGGCTTCACCTTCTATCATCTGGGTTGCATTTATTATGTCTATAAAACAAATAACAGAAAATATCTCTCCTCCCATTTTAGCAGGACTATAAACTTTTTACCAACAGCAATTTTTACTAGTTAAAACAAAACAAAAAAGTCCATCATTTTATTCCCTATTATAATTTATATGGAAACTTGATAAAAACAACAAGGTTTATATTCTTAACCTCTTATAAAACTTAAGTGTTATACACACATTCACACAACTTTTTGATTCATTCTTTATTAGATTTACTATCACTGAAAGTTCCTTATCGTATTACTCTGAAAACTTTTACATTTACCTAATATTTATTGATTTTTAACCTCTTTCCCCACTATATATATAGGTATAACCTATATGTCCTTACTAAAGTTTCCATGGTATAAGTTATTGGAAGCACATTATTTGATCTATTAAAACCCCTGGAAACTTCCTAACTTCTAGCTGAAGTTAATCTATATCGTTATTGGGAGACTTTTAATGGTGGTGATGGTGCTCTATCTACCATCGTCTATTTATTTGCCTGGTTTTGAATTCATTATTTTCATTATAGTTCCCTTCAGTTTAGTTAGGTCATTTTTATACATTTATCTCTTTATCTGTAGCTAGTTAAAGAAAACAAAACAATATTTTTTTTCCCAAAACTGTTACAACTATTACTCAGCTGCCACTACATAAGGAAAATTAAACTAATAATAAATGTTGACAAACTAATCTGCCCGTTTCAGCTATAGGAATCCACTCTCCTTCCCTCAGACCCCTAATAAATTCCATCATGTTTTAGAGGAGAAAATGCAAAGCCTCTCTGCCCAAGGAGGGCAGAAGTAACAAGTAAAAGATTGCACTAGGCAGCAGTAAACTCCAGAAATAAGGAACTCTGTATAAACATTGCATACATATTCATAAGTCAATGCTAGCAGGCTCACTCACAACAATTCCAATTTAATGGGACTTGTCCATTGTATCTGGCCATAGGTCAGATAATGCCCTGAGTGAGTCAAAGTTTGGTGCTTCCTTGGAATGGCTGTAGGCTCTAGTTCTGAATTTTCATTTTCAGCACCCAAAGCCCTGTACAAATTGGCAAATAGCAAACCCGTTTCTGAGGTACAATCAGGGAAGAATGGCTGAGACTCTGAATACTCACTGGGAGGAAGATGGTCAGTTGTGATTTAGGAAAGCCCCAGTCTGGAATGTGAGGTTGGTCTGGGGTAAAATAAGGGTCTTCAGCTGGCAGTAACGGCGCAATAGCTGTGACAGTGGAGAGCTCAGCTGTAAAGAAAAAGAGAGTTGAAGTGTTAGCTGCTGCAGAGCTAACCCCTTTATCAGCTCTGCCAGTCTATATTTCACTCATATCTGTATCAATCCTCCTCCCTTCTCTAATAAAATGTGTATTGTTTTAAAGGAGGCTATACAAGCATCTTTCAGCTGGGTAAGGGGGAAGAAGCAGCAGGCAAAGAACTAAAGTAAGGGGAATAATGGGCTTTACATGTTTCACCTATCCCTTGTCCAGAGAGATTGTAGGGTCTCCAAGTAGAGACCTTGCCTTTGTTCTTCTCTGTAAAGCACCGCTGGAACTATATAAATAAGGAAAGGGTGGGACAGTTTGCTCTAATTATGGATGTAAAGTCATGGCCGGGGCTATTTAGTGGTCAGGTCTGGTGCAAGGATATTTCGTGCCCTAGGTGAAACTTCCACCTTGCGCCCTCCCGCCTCCCCGAGCCCTGCAGCAGCTTCCGCCCTGAGGTGCCCCCCCCACAGCAGCTCCCCTCCCCAGCCCGGGGAGCCGTGCGGCAGCTCCCCCACCCCAGCGCACCTCTGCTCCGCCTCCTCTCCGAGCTTTGCGGCAGCTCCCCACCCGCCCTGAGGCGCCCCTCTCCCCCCCCGCGGCAGCTCTCCCCGAGCCAGAGGAGTTGTGCAGCAGCTCCCCACCCCAGCTCACCTCTGCTCCGCCTCCTCCCTGAGCACGCTGCCCCACTCTGCTTCTCTTCTTCGCAAGCCTGGGAGGCGGGAGAAGTGGAGCAACAACGGCATGTTCAGGGAGGAGGTGGAGCAGAGGTGTGCTGGGGCAGGGAGCGGTTCCCCTGTGTGCCATGCCCCTCCCCCCCCCGCTTACTTGCTGCAAGCGGCCCTCCCCGCGCCCCCCTGCCCTAGCTCACCTCCACTCCATTACCGCCCCAGAGCGTGCTTTTGTCCGCCCTCAACCACTTGGTGCCCTAGGCAGCCGCCTAGTTTGCCTAGTGGTTGCACCAGCCCTGTTAGTGGTCAGACAGTGCCCAAGCTGAGAGAGTGACTGTGCAGCTTTCTTACAATGCCTGGAATGAGAGAACTGTCTTGCATTTTCAGGAAGCTGGCAGCACTATTCCTCACATGCATTTGAACCCTTACAGACCCTCTCTCCCACACAAGCTAGAATTAAGGAGAACTTGACTACTTACTGAAGGGGGCGGGTGAAGGAAGGGATTGGAATTATGTAGCCAGCCCAAACTTCATGGGGCCAATGATTGAATGTGAGCTCTCTGCTAATGTACAATGTCCTAAAATAAGAGAAATAGATACAAAATATTAGCAGCTGAACAATGTCCCCACTTGTCCCCAATATGCCATACTGGTCCCTGTTAATGCAGTTAAATTTACCTGTGCCAGTACAATCTGTTTAAATCCCCTTTCCCTGCCTCCAACTAAAATCCACAGTTCAAAGCCTTTCTGTCTTTGTTGTGGTAGTAGAAACAAGTAAATAATTGTGAGAAGAGGAACAACCAAAGGTGCTTTACCCAAACAAGTGAGCCTATTATTCCATGGGACAATAGAGATAACATGATCTAGCCCCACAAGTAGCTGAAAATAAATATCTTACTCTGAACCCCAAAAGTGTCAGTGGCAGGTGCTAGGCCATGGGATTCAGGCTAATAAGGACCAGGGCAGCTCTGATTTCCAACTATAGGAATAGCAGTAAATTCCTCTGCCATAGCAGTGACTGAGTCTTTGAATTACTGTGCAAAAAAGTGTTATTTAGACTTTCTCCCTGAACTGAAGTGCAGTAATATGGGAGAATATGACAATCACTACATAGGTAGTAACAGGGTGAAGTCAGGAGTGAGGGAAAGGTATATTTGTATCGCAAGAATGTTAACATGAGAAGGAATGGTTGGTCAGAAAGTGCCCAATATGAGGCAGAATTTGTTTCTTCCTTACAACGACTGCAGAGAATCTCTTGTCTTGTGTTTATCTTTTTAGAAAGGTGGTAACCATGAAGCATGTTTGCACGCAAAGCCCTGTACAGACATGTCCACACACCCTCCCCAATATACACACAGAGAAAGAAGTGAAGGAATCCCAATACTCACTCAGCAGGAAAGGATTTGCTCTGCTCAAGGAAAGCATCATAATGCATGAAGAGCTGAGCCTCAGAGTACCTGGACAGGCAAAGGAGAGTAACTGATTAAATTGACCCATGAGGGAGCACTCACCCTAAAATAAAATGAATGGAAAGGAAATATGCCTCCCCATATGCCATAATCTACATTAATAACACCCCATAATTCTACTTCCCAGTAACATGAATATTAATCTAGCTTCCTTCCATTGTCTAATAAAATCTCTATTGTTTCATCAGCAGAAATTTCAAACTTATTTTGGGAACTGGACTCCTGCATACCCTGAAATTCTCATATCAATTAAATGGGCAAAAGCACGGACCACCAGTGAGCCCCATGGTTGCCTAGTGCCTATATGGTCCCTTCTACGTGGTTTCTTTCATCAGCCATTCTTGCTGGTCTTGGCCACTACATAAGGAAAAATAAACTCCATCTAATCAGGGATGGAGTGTTACACTACTCAGAGATAAAGGATTTTAGGGAATAATCTCTTTATAAGTGATTATTGGAGGAGCTCTCAGTTGCCCCTTCCCCAAACTGGACCTTTACAAATACATTGTCCTCCCAGTAGAGATGTTCCTCACCCTCTGCCTACTCTACAGTCCAAGGGAAATACAGGGAAGAAAGTTGTGATAGCACTAGAGATGTGACTGCTGCATTTATTGTTCCTAATTCCCTTATTTTCTCTTGCTTGAGAGGGGCCTCATAATGTAGAAAACTGTGTCCCAAGCTCCAGACATGGGCATTCCTTAGACCCAGATTTTGCAGGAGTCTAGGCAGGACACAGGCCTCTCGGTAGGGAAGAGTTGTGGTGCGTGTGTGTGTGTGTGTGTGTTTTTATTTTATTTTATTTTTTAAACAGGACTGCATCCACATTTTCAGAAAAATAAGGGCCCTGTTCCATACATGTACCTGAAACCCTGCAGTCCCTAAAATACTGTACCCTAGAGGACTGACTGTGTGAATTGCCAGAATTACCTGCTGAATGAGGATTGATGTGCCTTTGTGAGAAGTGAAGAGGCTTCATTTGGGATGAAGAAGGATGTGAGGGGCCGAAAAGTAGCTGCAAAATGGCTGCAGATACGTGGTCTGACCCTCAATAGAGACTTCATCCTAAATGAAATAGAAACAACAAAATGTTAGGAATGGCGGGGCACCGGGAGGAATCATTATCTATTGATTTAGGGTGGAAATATACAATATGTTTATTATTTTGTTCCTGTGTGTAAAATGACAGGAAAATATCCCAGTAAATTTGTGAGGATATTTTACCAGTAACCAAAGCAACTGAGGGTACATCTACACTACAGCGGGGAGTCGATTTAAGATACGCAAATTCAGCTACGTGAATAGCGTAGCTGAATTCGACGTATTACAGCCGACTTACCCCGTTGTGAGGACGGCGGCAAAATCGACTTCTGCCGCTTTTTGTCGGCGGCGCTTACTACCACCTCCGCTGGTGGAGTTAGAGCGCCGATTCGGGGATCGATTGTCGCGTCCCGACGGGATGCGATAAATAGATCTCCGAGAGGTCGATTTCTACCCGCCGATTCAGGCGGGTAGTATAGACCAGACCTAATAGACCATGGGTTTAAGGAAGGCAGTGAGGAGTAGTGGAGTAAAAGCATTGCTGACTCTAGAATACACACTGTGGAGTAGGTAAATATTATCTCTGTTTTAAAGATGGATAAACAGAGCTCAGTGACGATAGAAATTAGGATATTTATCAGCCCTAAAATAAATCACTTTCTAATTATATTAATAATATTGTCCGCACTAAGGAGTGAAAATCCACTCTAGTCAATAGTGTTCTCCAGCAAATGTAATTGGTTTTGAATTAGGCACTTAGATAACATAACATCGTGCTTTCAAGGATCTCAAAATGCCAAACAATAACACTGGTCTACAATTTTTGAGAAGTCGTCTGCTTCAGAGATAAAATGTGCTATTTATTATGTATTTTGATGTGCTGAATTCAAATATGACAATTAAAACAACTGATTGGCTACTGTTTCTAAGATATTTAAGTTTTTACATTTTATGTCTATGTATATTGTGTAGATAATAGAGTTTTAATCATAAATTGTATACCTAGGTCTTTTCATGTGTTTATGGATGCTTTACATGATAATATTTCACCTGTCCTGTTTCTGTAACACTTTAAAAATCAGCAAAAGGGTTATATAAATAACATTTATTATGAAACAAAAGGCCAAAAACTATTATGTACATAGTTTAGTCCTATTCAGTGTCTACTCGGCGCTTCTTGGCTTGTCTCTTGTATTCATTAAATGGAGCATCTCTTGTCACTGTCCAGCAATAGTCTGCAAGCATTGATGGGCTCCATTTGCCCTGATAGCGTTTCTCCGTTGTTGCAATGTCCTGGTGAAATCGCTCCCGCTCACTGCTCCGCAGTTCAGTGGAAAAAAATCTAGATGAGAGTGCAAAAAATGTATCTTTAGTGACATGTTGCAACCAAGGCTTTTGTATGCCTTGAGGAGGTTTTCCACCAACAACCTATAGTTGTCTGCCTTGTTGTTTCCGAGAAAATTTATTGCCACTAACTGGAAGGCTTTCCATACCGTCTTTTCCTTGCCATGCAGTGCATGATCAAATGCATCATCTCGAAGAAGTTCACGAATCTGAGGACCAACAAAGACACCTTCCTTTATCTTAGCTTCACTTAACCTTGGAAATTTTCCACGGAGGTACTTGAAAGCTGCTTGTGTTTTGTCAATGGACTTGAAAAAGTTCTTCATCAGACCCAGCTTGATGTGTAAGGGTGGTAACAAAATCTTCCTTGATTCAACAAGTGGTGGATGCTGAACACTTTTCCTCCCAGGCTCCAATGACTGTCGGAGTGGCCAATCTTTCTTGATGGAGTGGGAATCTCTTTCACGACTATCCCATTCGCAGAGAAAACAGCTGTACTTTGTGTATCCAGTCTGCAGACCAAGCAAGAGAGCAACAACCTTCAAATCGCCACAAAGCTGCCCCTGATGTTGGTCATAGTTTATGCACCTCAAAAGTTGTTTCATGTTGTCTTAGGTTTCCTTTATATGGACTGCATGACCAACTGGAATTGATGGCAAAACATTGCCATTATGCAGTAAAACAGCTTTAAGACTCGTCTTCAATGAATCAATGAACAGTCTCCACTCATCTGGATTGTGAATGACGTTGAGGGCTGCCATCACACCATCGATGTTGTTGCAGGCTACAAGATCACCTTCCATGAAGAAGAATGGAACAAGATCCTTTTGACGGTCACAGAACATGGAAACCCTAACATCACCTGCCAGGAGATTCCACTGCCATAGTCTGGAGCCCAACAGCTCTGCCTTACTCTTGGGTAGTTCCAAATCCCTGACAAGGTCATTCAGTTCACCTTGTGTTATGAGGTGTGGTTCAGAGGAGGAGGGTAGGAGAAAATGTGGGTCCTGTGACATTGATGGATCGGGACCAGAAGTTTCATCCTCTTCCTCGTCTGACTCAAGTGAGAATGATTCTGGTGCATCAGGAACCGGCAGTCCTTCTCCGTGGGGTAGTGGGCATATAGCTGATGGAATGTTTGGATAATGCACAGTCCACTTTTTCTTCTTTGACACACCTCTCCCAACTGGAGGCACCATGCAGAAGTAACACTTGCTGGTATGATCTGTTGGTTCTCTCCAAATCATTGTCACTGCAAAAGGCATAGATTTCCTTTTCCTGTTCAACCACTGGCAAAGATTTGCTGCACAAGTGTTCCAGCATATGTGTGGGGCCCACCTCTTGTCCTGATCTCCAATTTTGCAGCCAAAATAAAGGTGATAGGCTTTCTTTACCATAGTGGTTGTACTGCGCTTTTGTGATGCAAAATTCACTTCACCACAAACATAGCAGAAGTTATCTGCACTGTTCACACAAGTACAAGGCATCTCTGCTCACTTTGGCTAAACAGAAATGTGTCCCTTTGCAAAATCAAACATTGACAAATAAGAGAGCACGACACTGTATGATTTCTAGAACTGATCTAGGGCAATTTGTTCAGCAGAGTGATGTAAGCTTCGTTATGATTGCATCATCCATGACTTCTAGGAATAACATGATGCAATTCATATCATGTATGACGCAATACCAGCTTCAGATTGCATCATTCATTGTTTTGCCTAAAAAGCAAGTACTGTCCAAACCCTGTCATAGATTTATTCATACAGCCAGTCAAAGATGTATTTTAGTCATTTCTGGTTTAAATTGAGATCCCTTCCCTTTATAACTCACTTATCCTCCGCCATTCCCAAGTCAAGGGTCATATGCTATTGGGTCAGTATATATCTTGAAAACTAGAGCCAATCAACGATTTTAAGCATCATTTTCATTCTCAGTGATCCAGAATTAGTAAAGTTTGACTACATTTATTTCAGAAGCTTTTTGGCTGTAGAGCAGTGTAATTAATAACTTTATAAATACTTACCATTATCCCCGTTTTCAAGATGAATAAAGTAAGGCACCTCAAAGGTCAATGATTGCCAAAATCAAAGTTAATCAATGCCTGAAGTGTGTGAGGAGTTTTGCTCAATCCTTAATCTACCCACCAAAGCCCAAATTAGTGAGAATTCCTGCTGAATCTCCAGATGTAGTACAGCCCCACCACACAGACCCACACTGTGGACATTACCCAAAAGCCACAATTTGATTAAAGTCAATGGGATTTTTCTATTTTATTATCAAAATGTATCAGTGGGCAGAGAACTCGGACTATACTACAGTTAGACTAACCATCCCAATGGACATTCTGTGAAAATTCCTAACATGCTGCATTACAACCTTTTATTTATTCCTTGTTTGTTACATGGGAATAGTGTAGCTTGAGAAGGACAGAAGAAATGTTTTAAGCACTCACGAACAACTGGTCTAAGACCCCTCTGGAACCATGATTTACTTAATATAGAACTTACACAGTTGTGTCATGTTGGCCATCTAAAAAAATTCACTTACTTCTATCGAAGGCCTGTATGCCAAGTCTCGCGACAAACACCACAGGTATTGTCAAAATTGTTGCAGTATTGCACAGTGCCAACCAGCTCTTCCAGAGGCCAAGTGGAGCACTGACTTTAGCTCAATGCCCAATAGCAGTGCATGGGCTGTTATGTATGTGTACATCTCTTCCCAGGACTATCAAAGTGTTTACGATCTTAGTGCCCTCTCTAGCGACTAGTCCAGTCAGAGCCCCATACAAACATGAAAATGTTGATGCATTTAAAGAAATATTGATAAATATTTTTATAAATATTGAATTTTTCAATAATCACTTTTTTTTATTATAGTCACCGTGCCTGCACTTAGCTAGCAACTTGTTTCCAAGGTTCTTAAGAGTAGCAACAAATTATTAAGCCAGAAAATATGCTGTGGAGTAGTAAGTATTAGTTTCATTTCAACGATGGATAAGCAGAGGCGCAATGAGGATAAATATTGATAAATATCCTATTATCTAGGATGAAATATGAAATAAATAACTTTCCATTTATATGAATGATGCTGTCTGCACTTAAGGTGTGATGGAAAGTCAGTTGTAGTCATTAAATTTATTTGGCTTTGGATGAGGCCCTTAGATAACATAACACCATGCTTCCAAGGCTCTCAAAATGCAAAACAATAATTAAGTTTCACAACAACTTTTCAAATAGTTACCTCTCTCCTAATTTAAAGATGAATAAACAGAGGCAATCATGGATGTAAATGATTGCCTCATACCAAAGAAAATCAATACTTGAAGTGAGAGTGGAGCCATGTCAAACAAACCATTCAAAATCTTTCCGACCTATTATTAAAGACAGAGCAGGCAGGAAGAAACAATGAAAGTTTTGGAAATGTAAACGATCAAAAAAGCTTTAATTTTTAACATCCCTTGTTCCCTTATGCTGTAGAGAGATTTTTAGTCAGAAACTCCCCCCCCCCATCTGACAGTCTATTGGATGGTATTAAAGATAAGTGTTCTTTTGGGGGGAAAAGTAAAGAAGTTAGCTGACATAGGCTGGTGCTATTGTTGTTGCTGCTGTTAAACTCCAATCCTGTTTCCTAAAAACAAACAAACAAATAAACAAACAAAAACCAAGAGAAAGAGACAAAAAGGGAAAGAAAAGAACAGCAAAGATAGAAAATGCAGCTTCTGCCTCTGCTGTTGACTTTCACTTACAACCTAACTACTGGAAAAACACAAACACAGCACATGGTCTTATCAACCATTCTGAGGCAGGGGAAACATGTTCTATCATCAGACTGTTTAGGGCATTGCTTTTAGCTGCCTCCTTCTGGTCAGAGTCTTACAGCAGTATTGTAAAATAAGCAGTATTGGCTGGGGAAGAAAAAGGACACCTGGGGTGGGGTTGGAGGGTAAAACAGAGTCTCACATCCCAGGTGGTGTTCAGGTTTTAACTAGAACTGGTGGAGGTGCCAGTGTCATCTGGGTCCCTCTCTCTGACCTGGTCTGTTCAGGAGATCTCTTAGGATTAGGATGAAGAAGGTCTGGGGTCCCAGGAGATTGTGGTGGTGGCAGTCGTGATGGGAAGCTCCTTCCTTCCCCCTTCTCTTGTCCTTCAGTCAGGCAGCATTCCCCTTTGTTTCACCTCCACACCTCCATATTTCCTCCCCAAAGAACCTGGAAAGTGGGTGAGTGACAGAAGAGCCCATTCCCTCATTATTGTGTTCACCAATTAGGCCTAATTTCTGCCTTACCAATTTTGGTCATTTAATTTGTCCTCCCACCCTTCTCTTGTATACCAGACATGGTCTTAATAGAGTCCTTGAATTATGTCAGCAGACCCTTTTGTTTTAGCTAATCACTTTGTTTTTTCTCCCTTTTGCACATTTCCCCATCAACAGTTACTGTTATAGGTTATTGTGACATTTTATGAACAATCAATCACTCTTTACACTTGAATGCACAAGTAGGCTAAATTTGTAGGCCCATTTATGAGAACAGTGAATTAAATTGGTCACCATGATGCATTTTTGGGGGGGAGCTGAATACGTTTTGGTCACTGGGGTGCACTGGAGAGGGAGGTTGGACTGGTTTTGGGTACCTAGGATAGGCTGTGGGGGATTGTATTGATTTAGGTCACCATGGTGTTGGAAAGTCCCTCTACAGACACAAATCAATTCATTCATCCAGAAGGTTACCTTTTGTCATGATAGTAAGCTAGGAGATTAACACACACCTCTTCCCAGCTGGTTGGTGGTGCATTGGGCATTTGGCTGGAGGAGAGTCTATGGGGTAACCAGAGTTTGAAGCTGCATTGGAATTTGAGCAGATCAGGCGGTCATGAAGATACTAACAGCACAGCTGGTTCTTGGAACAGCCCATGTTGTTTCCATGGAAATCATTTTGGGAGCGGCAACCCACCCTTCCCCAAAAAAACAACCACCCAGCAACAAAGGCTGAGTGGAACAGCAGTTCAGCGATCCCTGGTAGTTAGTGCCTAGGACAACCAGCCTGACTGGTTCAGTGTGCTGAACTGCCAGATCTACTTTCGAGCTAGTAGAAACTTGCAAATGGCTTGTGGAGCTGAATTGTAGAGGGGCCTACTGGCTGGCTCAGGGATCTGGGGGAGGAGCCTGAGGCCTGCTCTGAAGCTCCTGCTCTAGTATAGTGATGCCAACTTCCCCCATGATCTTGTTGGGGGGGGAGGGGAGAGAGGGTGAGTGACAGAATTTTAGCTGGGGGGGTGCATCCCAATCTGTGATGACACAAGAAGTTCCACCCCTCTGGGGAAATCCCCATCTGGCTAGCTGCCTGCCTGGGAAGAGCAACCAGTCAGAGCTGCTGTAGGAAGAGCTCCCTCCCCTTTTCCTCTTCTGCATCCTGAAGCCATTTTAGCAGGTGGGGAAGGGGGCAACAGAAAGAGTCCAGCAGCTCAGGGTAGCTCCATTCCCTCCTTCCCTCTTTGCTCCTGTGAGCAATGGGAGAGCTCCTCCGCTCCCCTGCACAGAACATGGCATGGGAATGAGTAGAGAGGGTGAAAGGGGACCCCACTGCAGCTCTGCCAAGCCTGGGTGGGCAGATGAAAGAACTCCAGGGGAAGCAGAGGTCAGCTGAACTTACGGGGCTTGAGGGGGACACACAGAAATACTGGGTGTCCCAACTGATGTGGGGACTTGGGGGAAAGGATGGATTTGGAAGTTGGGGAGCCAGAAATAATTGCTGGGTAGGGGATGGGCAGATGTTGGGGTGAGATCTCCTGCACCAGGGCCATTTGCCTGTAAATATGGGGTGGTCCTGGCTCCTTTTCCTACCTCAGTCTCTCCAAGGCCCTGCAGATCTTTTCCAAACCAACAGGCTGTACTAGACCTGGAGGCCTTGTGGTCCTACCACACCCTGCCCCAGAAAAGGCCAGTTGAGTCCTCCAAGCTGCCTAGAGTGGCTGCATGGGACACAGCCAGTCAGAAAGAGGTTGCAGGGAAGCAGCCAATCAGGGCCAAGCAGGCGCATATAAAAGAAGCTGCAGAGCTGTACATTCAGTCTGTGTGTAGGCACCAGGGGAGTAAGGAAGGTGTTCCTGGCTGGTTGTTGGGATTCAAAGAAGATAAGGGCCGTGGGGAAGTGGCCCAGGGAAATGTAGTTAATTAAAGAGATGTGGCACATGGGTCCTACGTATAGTGTCCCTGGATTGGGACCCAGAGTAGTGGGTTGGCTTGGTTCTCTTCCAAACAGTCACTGGGGAAGTGGCTAAGCCCTGAGCAAGGGAGTTTAAACCAGAGAACTGCTACATCTGGAACTGGGTTATCCCTGAAAAGGGGCTGAACTGAGACTGACTCAGTGGGAGGGCTGGGGTCCATGAACTGAGTTCAAGAGGAGTGGCTTAGCTGGAGAGCTGGGGTCACTGAGGACGCAAGGGAAGGCAGAGGGATGGACTAGCGCCCTAGGAAGGAAGCCCTGGAGCGCTAGTCCATCCCAGAGCAGGAATCTTTGTCAGGTAGCCAGAACCCAACTGAGGGTACCATGATAGAACCTGTTGGACTGTTAAGGGACTGAGCCCATGGAGGGCTGCAGGATATTACTGAGGACAGTGAGATTGTCCTGGCTGGACCCTATGCCCCAGAAGGGGTTTGGTCCATTTAACATACGGACTGCGTGTGACTTGGCCAGAGGTCTGAGTCACCAAAGACCTGCCTGATGAGCTCAGCGGCCGACAGGAGGCACTGTGAGCAGAGAAATTGAGGGCGAAAAACTGCAGGCATGCACACACTTGCTCGCGTTCAGTGAGTGAACTCTACTACATACTGATTGACAACACCTTCAACTTCTGGGTTTGAAAAACCAGTAAGCTTTTATTCAACCAGATTAAACATAATAAACATTACAAGAGTGTTCTGTAACCCTTCTTACTGCCAGAGGAAAAGCCTCATGTCTGTGAACCCCATTACATATGTTCTTTTCAGTCTTTGTCCCACAACATACCCCATCATACAATTTTGCTTAATACTTCTCCTAGAACAACAACTCAGATCAAAAAATTCCAAGTTAACATCATCTGTTCTCCACAATAATAAATTTGGGAGTTTGTGCAACAGGAATTGTCTCTCTCACTCTCTCTCACACACACACAGGGGCTGGGCATGGGGGATACAAAATCAAGAGAGATCAAAGAAACATATAATAATCTTTTTTAAAAGATTGGCCAATCTAATGGTTTTGTGTGGCCTGACTCCTCATAATTTTTTATCTTTAGGCTGGTAATGCTGTAGCATAGGCCATCCTCAAGCCACTCTCTTTCCCTATTGGCTTTGCGGAGGCAGAGTCAAGCAGAGTTTTCTAAAAATGTTAATTGCTTGAACAATTTCCTATTTAGCCCTTGCAGAAGCTAGTTTCAAAGGTTACCCAGAGGCGAAGCTTTGTGGTATTAGGGGATTGTGTAGAGCAGAGGGAAGGAGACATGGAAACCTTAGGCAATTAGCAAAATATTTCTAAAGAAGGCAAGTGTTAGGGACTTACTTTTCAGAACTGATACTAGTTATCAACTCTAAAAAACAGGAAGTGTGTGAGGATTTTATTTTAAATTTACAGATTGTTCCAAATCCGCCTCAAAATGAGACTGGGTGCAGTCCCGGATGTGGGAAGGCTACAACACTGCATAAAGCAATGACCTGTCAGCTGACTGGGTGAGGGTGAACAAAGCCACAGTGCACCAATGATCCAGGACTGGACTGTCCCATAGGATTATTGGGAAGTATCTTGGCAGGCCCCTGTCACTCAATGACTGTGTCTGTTTTTAAAATTTTCCTCTGTGTATTGAAAGAGAGTCCTGTTTTTTTTAAATCATACAGAACCATAAGTCCCTCCATTCTTTCCCTCCTGCAGGGGACTTGCTGGGAAGCAACATTTGCTGCTCTGCATTCATGATGCCAGCACCTCACATTACCCCAGAATGCACTACGGGAACTGGAGCCAGAGAGCGAAGCTGCCTGAGCTGTATGCAGAATGGATGTTTGCAGCAGCCTGAGGAGGGTGGTGGTGAAGGGCTGCCTGTCTCTCCATTGAGTCCTGATGGGGAATGGGGAATTTGAAGAGCCTGGCCGGTGGCTGGGTTCAGGATGCTCCCTGCAGCAGTAGCTGTGACAAGCCTGTGATGGCTCCTTCCAGCAGGGTGAGAAGCCTGTGATGGCTCCCTCAGACCTGGCAAAGCAGTGAAGAGTTTCAAGTAGCCCAGAACGTGGCCATAAAGAGGAGTCTTCAGTGGCTATGGGGAGAATAGAAATGGGATTTGTTCAGTGGGTGAGGTTTTATTGTTTTTTGGGGGTTTTTTTGAGGGGGAAGCATTGCATTGGTTTTGGTCTCTGGCATGTGCTGAGGAGGGGAGGAAATATAGAATTGATATTGGTCAATAGGAGTGAGGGATTTGTTTTTTCTTTTAGTGGTGGGAGGCAGTTGAATTGATTTTGGTTGCTGGGAATGAGATTTTTTGGCAAAAAGTGTGTGTTTAATTGGTTTGTGTTCATTGGCGTGCATTTGACTTAAAGTAGCACCATAAGACAGCTGGGATTCTTGCACAGGACTTGATGTGTCCTAGTCAGCTGCTCTAGAAAGACGCATGGGTCTACATGTGCTGGTAGTGTATTGCTGATGATTGCCTCCAAAAAGGAGCCATCACTAAACCATATATTTGGAGTCTGCATGTTGATGATTTAATGGGTTGAAGGAGGAAGGAAAAATTTGTACTGTCACCCTCCTAAGAGTTGTTTTTCCTGTTTGGTGTGAAGTGTGGCGCGGTGGATGCTTAATAAGCATGACATGTTGTTATGGGAAGGGGGAGGAGTAGGAGAAAGGAGTAGAAAAGCATTAGATGTTAATTTCCCAATGTTTCTTTTCTTTATGGATTATCAATATGGGTGAGCTGTGCTGCTGCAGCTGATTTGTTTGTAAATGGTGAGGGGAAATTCAGGAAAGCAGCTTGTAAATACCCACATTAAAACTTGGCCAGGAAACCCAAGTTAACATCCGACTCTTGTGAAAACTAGAAGTAGCTGATTCAGGAGTACAAGTAACTCTCTGCTCAGACCCTATGCCACCAGCACTCCCAGCTATCTCCGTGACACCACTGATTTCCTGAGAAAACTACAACGCATTGGTGATCTCCCAGAAAACACCATCCTAGCCACCATGGATGTGGAGGCTCTCTACACAAATATCCCACACACAGATGGAATACAAGCTGTCAGGAACAGTATCTCTGATGATGACACAGCACAACTTGTTGCTGAGCTCTGTGACTTTATCCTCATGCACAACTATTTCAAATTTGGTGACAATATATACCTCCAGACCAGTGGCACTGCCATGGGCACCCGCATGGCCCCACAATATGCCAACATTTTTATGGCTGACCTGGAACAACGCTTCCTCAGCTCTCATCCACTCACGCCCCTCCTCTACCTATGCTACATTGACGACATCTTCATCATCTGGACCCATGGGAAAGAGACTCTGGAAGAATTCCACCACAATTTCAACAGCTTCCACCCCACCATCAACCTCAGCCTGGACCAATCTACACAGGAGGTCCATTTCCTAGACACCACAGTACAAATAAGTGATGGCCACATTAACACCACCCTATACCGAAAACCCACCGATCGCTATACCTACCTTCATGCCTCCAGCTTCCACCCCGGACACACCATACGATCCATCGTCTACAGCCAAGCACTGAAGTACAACCGCATCTGCTCCAACCCCTCAGACAGAGGCCAACACCTACAAGATCTTCACCAAGCATTCTCAAATCTACGATACCCGCACAAGGAAATAAGGAAACAAATCAACAGAGCCAGACGTGTACCCAGAAGCCTCCTGCTACAAGACGAACCCAAGAAAGAAACCAACAGAACTCCACTGGCCATCACCTACAGTCCTCAGCTTAAGCCTCTCCAACGCATCATCAATAATCTACAACCCATCCTGGACAATGATCCCTCTCTTTCACAGACCCTGGGAGTATGACCCCATGTTCATGATGCCAGCACCTCAGATTGCTCCAGAATGCACTGTGGGAACTGGAGCCAAAAGCGAAGCTGCCTGAGCCCTGTGCAGAGTGGATGTTTGCAGCAGCCTGAGGAGGGTGGTGGTGAAGAGCTGCCCCTCTCTCCCCTGAGTCCTGATGGGGAATGGGGAATTTGAAGAGCCTGTCAGGTGACTGAGCTCAGGATGCTCCCTGCAGCAGTAGCTGTCTCCTGGCTTGCAGGGAGGGTGGATGACAAGCGTGTGATGGCTTCCTCAGACTTGGTGAAACAGTGAAGAGTAGCAAGTAGCCCAAGATGTGGCCATGAACAAATAGCCTCCAAATAGCTACAGAGAAACTAAAAGTGGGTTTTGTCACAGAGAGTGAGTTTTGGAATGGCATTGCATTGGTTTTGGTCTCTAGGGTGTGCTGAGGAGGGAGAGGAAATACTGAATTGGTATTGGTTGCTGGGAGTGAGGGATTTTTTTTTTCTTTTGGGGTAGGAGGCAGTTTAATTGGTTTTGATTGCTGGGAATGAGATTTTTTTGGCATAGGATATGTGTTTATGTGACTCTGTATGGATATGGGAGACACTTTAGGATATCATGAATACCAATATTGTAAAATGGCAATAAGTTGTGCCAGATATACTGTGTGAGGTATCTGCAAAAATGTTATAATTTGCCCAGTATGATAATCTTGTTTATATGTTTGTATCACCTTTGTCTTATGAGTTATAGATATGTAGGGTATGTCTGTATTTCAAACTTGTGCTATGTGTCTGGGTGACACCCCCAGACAGATTGACATTAGCACTGCCTAGCCTGCTTGATGCCCAATCAAGGGACATCAGCTATACAATTGACCCATGGACACAAATCTGACATCAGGAATCAAAATACTCAAAAACCAGTGGGAGAACACTTTAACCTGTCTGGTCATTCAGTGACAGACCTGCGGGTGGCTATATTACAACAGAAAAACTTCAAAAACAGACTCCAAAGAGAGACTGCAGAGCTAGAATTGATATGCAAACTAGACACAATCAACTCCGGTTTGAATAAGGACTGGGAATGGCTGAGCCATTACAAACGTTGACTCTATCTCCCCTTGTAAGTACTCTCACACTTCTTATCACACTGTCTGTACTCGGCTAGCTTGATTATCACTTCAAAAGTTTTTTTTCTCTTAATTAATAGACAACTCCCACCTGTTTATGCTCTCTGTATGTGTGTATATATATCTCCTCATTATATGTTCCATTCTATATGCATCCGAAGAAGTGGGCTGTAGTCCACGAAAGCTTATGCTCTAATAAATTTGTTAGTCTCTAAGGTGCCACAAGTACTCCTGTTCTTCTTTGAGTTAATTGATTCATTCTCTGAGGCATTAGCAGCCTGACTATGTAGTTAGTAACATCATTAAAGTTACTGTTGATGGTTAATTGATCTCATTCTCTGAAGCAGAAATGTAGCAGCCTGACTGTTAAAGTTAATGTTAACGTTACTTTTGTTAGTTAACTATTTCCATTCTCAGTCAATTTCCCCAGGAGCATAAAACCTGTAAAAGTTTTAAGGCCCCTACATCCCCAGAGTGATGTAAAGGAGCCTTATTATAAATGACAGTAAGGGAATCCTCAGCTAGGAGGATCTGTGTGCTTTCATAGAATCATAGAATATCAGTGTTGGAAGGGACCTCAGGAGGCCATCTAGTCCAACCCCCTGCTCAAAGCAGGACCAATTCCCAACTAAATCATCCCAGCCAGGGCTTTGTCAAGCCTGACCTTAAAAACCTCTAAGGATGGAGATTCCACCACCTCCCTAGGTAACCCATTCCAGTGCTTCACCACCCTCCTAGTGAAATAGTTTTTCCTAATATCCAACCTAAACCTCCCCCACTGCAGCTTGAGACCATTACTCCTTGTTCTGTCATCTGGTACCACTGAGAACAGTCTAGAGCCATCTTCTTTGGAACCCCCTTTCAGGTAGTTGAAAGCAGCTATCAAATCCCCCCCCCCCCCCATTCTTCTCTTCTGCAGACTAAATAATCCCAGTTCCCTCAGCTTCTCCTCATAAGTCATGTGCTCCAGCGCCCTAATCATTTTTGTTGCCCTCCGCTGGACTCTCTCCAATTTTTCCACATCCTTCTTGTAGTGTGGGGCCCAAAACTGGACACAGTACTCCAGATGAGGCCTCACTAATGTCGAATAGAGGGGAATGATCACGTCCCTCGATCTGCTGGCAATGCCCCTACTTATACAGCCCAAAATGCTGTTAGCCTTCTTGGCAACAAGGGCACACTGTTGACTCATATCCAGGAGTTCTCACTTTACTTCTGTGCCAAAGTGGCACAATGGGGTTAGATTACAGCTCAGGATTTATTTTACTTACCCATTTTAAAAAAAGACTTTGAGGGCAAATAAAACATTTACCAAAGAGTCAATAAAATATCAGGACAATCAGAACCAAGCACTTCCCAAAGTACCCAGCCAGGTCCAGGACAATGATTACCAAAACTGTATGACTTTCATGTGTGAAAGTCTGAGCAATTTAAAATGACATTCTACTTTTTTTTATTATTATTTTTGCTGTTTGGTGTTCTGTAATGTAATTTAAATGAAAATCCAGGATTATAACTGGAATGCAGGGTATTAGTTACCAAGTGTTTGTAATTTAACTTTAATGTGCTTAGGAAATGCTGAATAGTTATTGTGATTTTTTTGTATTGTAGTTTAAATAAATTACCAAAACAGTTGAACCTGGTGTGATTATATTGCATTATTTTGACAAAGTATGCAGAATTTTGCAGAATTTTGATTTTTTTTTGTGTGTGTGCAGAATTCCCCCAGGGGTAAAGGATTATTGACCTTTGAAGGAGATGCTAAAATGAGAAGCCATGACCAAGTTTTGTCATAGACCAGGCTGTGCCCTGAGTGATCCACAAGCTGGTTCTTCCTTAAAATGCCTGCAAGGTGTGATCATCCTACAGTTCCCCTTTCAGGAAGATGATTGCTATATTGCACACCTCCACCCTACTCCCTACACTGACGTATCACCCTTTGTGGTGTTTGAGGAGGGAGGAACTGAAGACAGACTCAGTATTCGCTGGGCAGAAGATGGCCCACTCTTCAGTTGATCTGCCTGAGACTGTAAAGTTGGAGATGAAGGAAATCTCTGTCTCAAGGGAAAAGAAGCACAAACATTTGCATCAGCACAATCCCATTTTATCACCTCTCAGGAAGATCTGTATCAATCTGCTGCATTGTAAGCTCTTTTGGCCAGAGACATTGTATGCTGCTCTTTAAAGCTCTGATGACATGATATAAATTGGAAAGTAAAGACTCATTCTTTCTTGATGTAAATGCTGAGATGAGAAGCAATAGTTGGGGGAAGATGTTGGCCGGTCAGTGTCCTGAGGAATCTGGAATTTGGTGCCTCCTTAGAATGCCTGGAGCAACATAACCATCTTGTATTTACGTTTTCAGGTAGATGGCAACTCTATTCCATGCTTTAACCTGAGCCTTTATGGACCCCTCCCCGCACAAAAGAAAGAAAGATGTACCTGCACAGTAGATCTCCTGTACTCACTGAATGGAAGAGGGTCTGCTCTAAATTAAAGCAAACCTCTTTCTGGATAGAATGGTTAGACTGAAGCCTCCCAGGGCAATGAACACACTGTGATCTGTTCAGTGGCCAGATGCTGGAGTCCACATCCTAAAAGGACAGAAATAGAAAACTAAATGCTCATGCAAAGCTGAAAAATTGCATTACATACCCTGTAGAGACCTGGAATTTGACATGCACATCACAGCTCTAGGAATCCACCCTCCTTCCCTCAGACTACTAATAAATTCCATCATATTTTAAAGGAGAACACGCAAAGCCTCTCTGCCCACAGAGGGCAGAAGAAGCAAGTAAAGGATTGTGGTAGGCACCAGCAAATTCCAGTATATTATAGAGAACTTGCATTATTGGAGGGCAGTGAGTAAATGCTACTGTCATGCATGTCCTTCCTTTTGGAGCAGATAGTTGAAGGGAGATGCTGAAAATAATACTAATCTCAACCTCAAAAACATGTATAGTATTTCCAAAGTCTACAATAAAGGAAAGGAGGTATTTCCTCCTGCCATCATCAAGGAATAGGGAACTCTGCATAAATACTGCATGCATATTAAGTTAGTGCTAGCAGGCTGGCAAAAGACAAGTTCCTAGAATTGTAGGATCTGGCCATAGATCAGACAGTGCTCTGAGTGAGTCAGAGTTTGGTGTAGGCTGAATGGTTGTAGGCTGTAGTTTTAAATTTTCATTTTCAGCCTTGTACAAATAGGTAAATAGCAAACCTGTTTCTGAGGTACACTTAGGGAAGAATGGCTGAGACTCTGAATACTCACTGGGGGGAAGATGATGTTGTTCAGTTGTCTTTCAGGAAAGTCCCAGTCCAGAATATGAGGTTGGTCTGGGGTAAAATAAAGGTCTTCAGCTGCCAGTGATGCTTTAATGGCTGATGGTGGAGAGCTCAGCCTTAAAGGAAAAGAGTTGAAACATCAGCTGCTGCAGAGCAAACCCCCTTTTCAGCTCTGCTAATCTGTATTTCACTCATATCTGTATCAATTCTCCTCCCTTCTCTAATAAAATGTGTATTTCTTTAAAGGAGGCAATATGAGCATCTTTCATCTGGATAAGGATGAAGAAGCAACAGCCAAAAAACTAAAGGAAGGGGAATAATGGGTTTTACATCTTTTACCTGTCCCTTGTCTAGAGAGATTGTAGAGCCTCCAAGCAGGGACCTTGCCTTCATCCTTCACTGTAAAGTACCGTTGGAACTATATAAATAAGGAAAGGGTGGGACAATTTGCAATAATCCTGGATGTTTGGGTGTGGAGTCATGGTTGGGGCTATTTAGGGGTCAGACAGTGCCCAAGGTGAGAGAGAGAATGTCGAGCTTTCTTACAATCCCCAGACTGAGAACTGTCCTGCATTTTCAGGAAAGTGGCAGCACTATTCCTTACATGCATTTGAGCCCTTACGGACCCTCTCCCACACCATCCTTAATGTATGCACAAGCTAGAATTAAGGAGAATTTGAATACTCACTGAAGAGGAAAGAGGGGATTGGAATTACATGGCCTTCTTGGGGCCAATCACTGAATCTGAGAGTCTGAGCTCTCAGCTAATGTACACTGTGTCCTAAAATAAGAGAAATAGATGCAAAATATTATTAGCAGCTGAACAATGTCCCCACTTGTCCTAAATATGCCATAGTGGCCCCTGTTAATGCACAGCTAAATTCACCTCTACCAGTACATTCTATTTACATCCCCTTTCCTTGCCTCCAACTTCTAATAAAATCCATAGTTCAAAGCCTCTCAGGCTTGGCTGTGGCAGTAGAAACAAGTACATAATTGTGGGAAGGGGGACAACCAAAGCTGCTTTACCCAAACAAGTGTTTCTATTACTCTATGAGACTACAGAGATAACACAATCTATCCTACAAGTAGCTGAAATCAAATATCGTACTCCAAACCGCAGAATTGTCAGAATGGCAGGTGGTAGGCCATGGAATTCAGGATAATATGTAACTGGGCAGCTCTGAATTCCAACTATAGGAATAATAGTAAACTCCTTTGCCAAAACAGTAACTGAGGCTTGCTCTAGACTGGGGGTGGTGGTGGTGTCGATCTAAGTTACACAACTTCAGCTGCGTGAATAATGTAGCTGAAGTCAATGTACTTAGACCTACTTACTGCATGTCTTCACAGTGGAGTGGCAGCAGCTGACTCACCGCAGTCGACTCTGCCTGCGCTTCTCACGGCGGTGGAGTACATGAGTCGATGGGAGAGTGCTCGGGGGTCGATTTATTGCGTCTAGACTAGATGTGATAAATCGACTCCCCGCTAGATCGATCACTGCCTGCTGATCTGATGGGTAGTGTAGACATACCCTGAGTCTTTGACTCACTCTGCAAATGTTAAGACTTTTCCCTTCCACTGAAGTGCGGTGATATGGGAGAATATGACAGTCACTAACTAGATAGTAGCAGGGTGAAGTCAGGATTGCGGGAAAGGTGTATTTGCATTGCAAGAGAATGTTAACATAAGGAGGAATGGTTGGAGCTGGTTATTGGTCAGAAAATGCCCAGGGTGAGAGAGAATGTAGTTCTTCCTTACAATGACTGCAGAGAATATATTGTTATGTGTTTATCTTTTTAGAAATGTGGTAACCATATTGTCTACACCCAAAGGCCTGCACAAACTTGGACATGCACCCTCCCCAATATACATACAGATAAAGAAGTGAAGAAATCCCAACACTCACTCAGGGGTAGAGGGTCCAGTCTGTTTGAGGAAAGTTTCATAAAGCACAAAGAACTGAGCCTCGGGGAGTACAGGACCAGGCAAGGGAGAGTCACTGATTAAATTAACCCACGATGGGGTATTCATCCTAAAATAACATGACTGGAAAGGAAATATGAGTATCAAGAAAGGAATTCTCTCCTGTATCTCCTGCCTCCTATTATACCATAGTTTACATTAATAACACGAATGATCCCACCGCCTGGTAAAATCAATGTTAATGCAACTTTCTTCCATCGTCTAATAAAATCTCTATTGTTTCATCATCAGAAATTTCAAATCAATTTGGAGAACTGAGCTCCTGCAGGTCTGTAATGGGATGTTAGATGGGGGGGATCTGAGTTACTACAGAGAATTCTTTCCTGGGTGCTGGCTGGTGAGTCTTGTCCACATGCTCAGGGTTTAACTGATCGCCATGTTTGGGGTCAGGAAGGAATTTTCCTCCAGGGCAGATTGGCAGAGGTCCTGGAGGTTTTTCACCTTCCTCTGCAGCGTGGGGCACGGGTCACTTGCTGGAGGATTGTCTGCACCTTGAGGTCTTTAAACCACAATTTGAGGTCTTCAATAACTCAGACATAGGTTAGGGCAGGGTTTCTCAAACAGGGGTCACCGCTTGTATAGGGAAAGCCTCTGGTGGGGCGGGCCGGTGTGTTTATCTGCCCCGTCCGCAGGTCCTGCCGATCGCAGCTCCCACTGGCCGCGGATCGCTGCTCCGGGCCAATGGGAGCTGCTGGAAGCGGCGCCTCCGCTTCCTCCCTATATGGCCATCAGCTGTCCCACCATGTGCTTTATTTCATCAGCCATTCTTGTTGGTCTTGGTCACTACCAAAAGAGAAAATAAACTCCATTGAATCAGGGATGGAGTGTTACATTACTCACAGGCAAAGGATTTTAGGGAATAATCTCTTTACAAGTGATTGAGATCTTTGGAGGAGCTCTCAGTTGCCTCTTCCCCAAACTGCACTGTAGAAATACCTTTGTAAGTACGTTGTCCTCTTAGTAGAGCTAGGACGGCTGCTACTCTGAAACCTGTCTTAGTAGAGCTGTTCCTCACCCCCTGCCTACCCTACAGTCCCAGACAGCAAAGTTGAGATCACACTAAACATGTGACTGCTGCATTTTCTGTTCCTAATTCCCTTCTTTTCTCAGTCTTGAGAGCATCATACACTAGAAAAATGGGTCCCAAGCTCCAAATGTGGGCATTCCCAGACTTTGCTGAGGTCTGGGCAGGACACAGATCTCTGGCTGAGGAAGAGTTTTTTGAACAGCGCTGCATCCACATTTTCAGAAAGATGGGGGCCCTGTTCCACACATGTACCTGAAACCCTGCAGCCCCCCAAGTACTCTAACCTAGGGCAAGGAGTATGCTCATTGCCAGAATTACCTGATGAATGAGGATTGATCTGCCTTTTTTGAGAGGTGAAGAGGCTTCATTTGGGAAGAAAAAGTATGTGAGGGGCCAAAAAGTAGCTGCAAATTGGCTGCGGATACGTGGTCTGGCCCTTGATGGAGCCTTCATCCTAAATGAAATGGAAACAACAAAATGTTAGGAATGGGTAGGGCACTGGGAGGAGTCATTGTCTATCGATTTAGGGTTGGAATACACAGTATGTTTATTATTTTGTTCCTCTGTGTAAAATGACAGACTATATCCCAATGAGTTCCTAATAAGAGTATTTTACCAATAACTGAAGCAATTTATGAACTGTGGGTTTAAGGAATGCTGTGAACAGTAGAGGAGCTAAAGGAATGCTGACTCCAGCATTGAGCAGGAAACCTGATTTAAAAGAGTGGCTTCATGAGTTTTTGAGGCACCTAAAAATATTATTTTAGGAAGGGATCTCTGAGAGGAACCCAGACATTTAACCACTCAACTGTTAGGGGGTTCAGAAGGTGACATGCGACACTATACACTAAGCAGAGCTGCCTGCAGGATGATGTGTGAAGCTGTCAGTGACCTACATGGTATTCTGAGGCTTTTTAGCTCCACTATGTGGCCCAAACTCTGACCTTTTTCCCTGTCACTCTCCCCGCTACCCCATACACTCTGTCACTCTGTACAGTGTGTACAATGTAAACTTTTTCTTATCTTCCTACCAAGAATCCAACATTGACTTCAGGTAGTCCATCATCCACTAATGGGTTCTCAGACCTTAATTGAATAAAAATAGAGACATTTACATTAGACATTAGGGAAATCTTCCATGCGGTTAAAGAGAGATGATCTGACAATGGGAGTATCTTGTCTTCTGAACGTGACCAGTGCCAGATGCTTCAGAAGGAATGAACATTACTGGGCAATTTCAAGTGTTGTACAGTCCCAGCTTCTAGCACTAGAGGTTTAGGATACCTGGAGCATGGGGATTGATTCCCTGACCATCTTGACTAATAGCCATTGATGGATCTATCCTCCATGAATTTATCTAATTCTTTTTTGAACCCAGTTATACTTTTGGTCTTCACAACATCCCTTGGCAATGAATTCCACAGGTTGACTATGCATTGTGTGAAGAAGTACTTCATTTTGTTTTAAATCTACTGCCTATTAATTTCATTGGGGACCCCTTTTTCTTGTGTTATGTGAGAGGTAAATAATACTTCCCTACTTTGATAGATGGATAGAGAGATGTTGTGGTGATTGATGATATATATATATATAATGTATATATATTTAGGATCACTGGCTAGACAGAGGATTATTATTGACTTTTGAAGACTGTTTTTCAGGTTGGTACTCATCTCATAGGGCAAAGGAATTAATTAAACAATGAGGTGATCTCTGCAGCTGAAGATGGCTTTAAAACTGTTCCTATATCTCATACAATAGCCCTCTGTTTAAGAGATTGATTAAGTCCTATTTAAGGTTCTTCCCAGCAAACAAACCCAGTAAGCTAATGCGACAGTGGAGTAGGCTCTGCTGCTTTCTTATGACAAGTTCAAAATTAGGTTTGTAGCAGTTGGAAAGGCATTTAACAGCTGCCTGTTCAATGCAGTTACCGTATTTTCCGGCGTATAAGACGACTGGGCGTATAAGACGACCCCCAACTTTTCCATTTAAAATATAGAGTTTGGGATATACTCGCCGTATAAGACTACCCCTCTTCCAACGCACACCAAAAAAAAATTAAAAAAACATCAGATTTGATTTCAATATGGTAATTTTAATTCAAATGCTTATGACATGCAGGTACTTAGCAGGAAAACTGTCACTTATAAACATAAGGCTGTTTGTCATCAAACATGTAAACATAAAACAGTGCAAGTGGATTAAACTTTTCCTAATTCACTCTAAAGCTGAAAGGAAGGATAAGACAATAAACCCATGGGAGCTGCCATGCTGTTTGTTTTCTAAGCTGTCAACCAAACTGGAACTGATGATGATAGGAGGAAGATAACAAACAAGAGAGAGAGAGCAAGTGCCGGGCAAGTCCCTGGCGAGTTAGCAACGCCCATCATAACTGCAAGCTACGGTATTTTTACAGGTTTTGCTGGCGTGACAGTTTCCCTTTAAAAGCTTTCAAAATCCTCCTGTTCGTCATCTGATATCATAAGTACATCAATGACATCTTGTGATACATTTGTAAGGCAGTCATCGTATGGATCGAATTCCGTATCAGATGGTGTGGTCTCAGCTTCGGCTTCCTCTTCATCTTGCCACAAGTAGTCGTCCTCCATACCATCTAATGAATTTGATATGCCACACTTCTTGAAAGACTTGATTACTGTTTCTGCATCAATATCATTCCAGGCTTTTATGACAAACTTGCACAAAACATCCAACTGTGGAGCACGCATGTTTCCTCCTTTTGTGAATGACTTTTCGCCGCTAACCATCCATTCATTCCACTGTTCTTGAATGCGATCTTTAAATGGCTTGTTTAGGCACACATCCAGTGGCTGTACCAACGATGTCAATCCTGCAGGAATAACTGCCGCATCTGTGTTTAGTCTTGCAAGCATTTGCTTGGTGCTGGGAGTTAAATGAGCCCTGAACATATCCCACACCAGTAGACTACATTTTTGAATAAGTCCACCTGGTCGCCTGCTCCATACATTATCAAGCCATAGCTTTACCCCTTCTTCATCCATCCAGCCTTTTTCATTCACATGTACAAAACAACCAACAGGGAACTTGAATTTCGGCATTGTTTTTCTTTTAAAAATAATCATTGGTCTCAGTTTGGCGCCATCAGCTGTGCATCCTAGTACCACTGTAAAACTGGACTTCTCATGTCCTGTTGTTTTAATTAAAATTGTTTTTTCACCTTTTTGATGGACAGTTTTATTTCCAACCATATCAAAAGTCATTGGAGTTTCATCCATATTTCCAATACTACTTAATGCATAGCCATGTTTAGTGCGCTGTTGTATTACGTATCGATGGAAACTATTTACTTTGCTATCAAGATCTGCAGGTAATTTTGGGGCAATTTTCATCTTTTGCCTCAGTACCATATTATGCCTTCCCATGAATCTAGTACACCAGGATACAGTGGCCTTAAATCTGTTGCTGTGATCTGGGTTAGATTTGGCCCACTGAAGTGCAAACAAATGTATTTTATTTCATGTCACTACATAACCGTTTTGGCGATGCTCATTCACCATGTCTGCTACATGTTTTTCGAGTTCTGGCCAATGTGGAGTGCCTCTTCTTAATGCACACTTACCCCTTGGCATATTCTTTAATGCTTTTTCATTTGCTTTCCAGTCCCGAACCATCTTTTCTGTTACTCCATATTGTCTTGCAGCAGCGCAGTTATTATGTTCCATGGCAAAGTTTACAACTTTAAGTTTGAAACTGGCTTCATATTTCTTTCTTCTTGCTGGTGGAGCCATGATGGGGTTTTGACTGTTGGACATTTGTATACTGTACTGTATGTACTGGTGCTATACTGTATGAACAGGTACAGATACTGGTGCTGTACTGTATGTGGTACCCAGTATACAACAACCAGCCAATCACGGCAAGCGATGTACCTTACCGGCGATTGGCTGGTTGTTGTATACAAAGCCTGCTTGGATTGGTCAGCTCTCCCTGCCTGCCCAGCCCTCCCTGTCTCCAAGACTATCAGAGCGGTAGTGCAAACACGCCTCTTTCACCCGTCTGGCCCGCCCTTGTATCCTATTACCTCCTTCTCTGCCTCTCAGATCTCGCACATGCGCGCCTGCGCCGCTTCACTGCAGTCCTCAGGAGCGAGATCTGAGAGGCAGAGAAGGAGGTACGGTAATAGGATACAAGGGCAGGCCAGACGGGTGAAAGAGGCGTGTTTTTCTGGGCACAGCGCCGCTCTCTTTTTTCCATACCCCGGGCGTCCCGGACGCCTGCAGCTTGCTCCGCCCTTCACTTACACCTTCCCGGTGAGGCGCCCCCTCACCTCGTCATCGGGCGGGGATGCGGCCGCGGCCGTTTTTGAGTTCACCCCACCATATGCGGCGACCGCAGATTCTCCAGTCCGGGTTGGAAGTTTCAGCACCCGCCCTATAAGACGACACCCGGCGTATAAGACGACCCCCGACTTTTGAGAAGATTTTCCTGGGTTAAAAAGTAGTCTTATACGCCAGAAAATACAGTAATATGATCATGAAATAAATTAAAAACCAGCATTGTAAACCAAGAGTCAAATAACTTCTGAGCAATTCTTATGGCATTAACTCTCTCAGAGTCCTTATTTCTGTAATGAAGTTAATAGTCCTTCAATATAATGAAAAGTCAGACTGTGAAGCCGTTGATGCTGCAAGGCAACACATACTCCTTGAACAATCCTTTGCCAGATCTACCCAATGTGCCCACAGAAGTGGAAAATACACAGGCTATTGCACTAGGATTATAGTGGAGCTGCTTTAGGTCACCTAATCAATGTCTTTGCAATCCATAAAACAGGGAGTGGGCACAAGTGAGGGCACATAGTGAAACAACTAGATTTGAACTTGCAAGGGGTAAACCATCTTATAATGGACACAGATACCACTAATATGTGCATATATGGGATAAAGTGAGCCTCACTGATATTGAATTTATAAGACACATAACAATACATGACATGGACTCCTGGATTAGTAGGGGGAGAATTATTTAAGGGCCATACATTTATTTTCCTAGATTATCTCAAGCAGGATGTGATTTTATTCTGAGTCTTTTATGATCTCATAAAACTAGGGAATTTACATTATGAAGAGAACTGAGTGGATTAGGGGATTGATCCTGAGAACACTGCTCTTTATATGGGCCAGATCAGTATTGAAAGCAAACCAATGGCAAAGCTGGGGACTAGATCTCAGAAGTCTGGCTCTCAACCCCCAGCACTAACTACAATGAAAATATCCACCCGAACAACAAATGAT